>NW_028251644.1:0-12191 GCF_964263255.1 Lissotriton vulgaris | reverse complement strand
CACACTAGGGCCGCGATGTTAGTCTAGGCATGACAAAAACAAGCTGTTATTATAAGATTCAGCCTGACGCGTTTCAAAAGTATCCTTTCTTCCTCAGGGGCTCTCAATTAACAGTTCGTGCCATTGCCGGTTCAGTCCCAGTTAACTATCAAGGATATGGGCATCACTTGTCTGTGGAGGCCCATCTGTGGGCTTTTAACTTTGTTACCAGCAGTATATTGGTGCACTGAACATTTCCGGGTCTGCAGTATCCAGGATTGTATTGTATTGTATTGTATAGGCATTTATATAGCGCACTACTTACCCGGAGGGTCCCAAGGCGCTTCGACCGCTGCGAAACCCTTCCTGGCTTCCCTGAGAGATGGTCCCTTAATGGGTATCTCCAGGGTGAGACCAGGCATCCCCGGCGGTCTGGTGGGGCCGTTAGTGAAGATGAGGCAAGCTAATGCCCAGAGTTGCCGAGTGTGATCGCTGATCAGAGTGGGCACCGAGGCGAGAGAATTATCGAGTCCGCTGACCCTGGTCCAGAAACCTGCCGCGCCGAGAATCGAACCCTGGCCCCGGGCCGTCCTCTGCTCTCGGGTCTGCCGCCTCTAACCAGTGAGCCACACTACTTCACTGCCCGGCAGTTACTCATTAGAGCAGCCCATTGAGGGATGTGGAATTGGGCGTATTCAAGTGGGACTGAACCGGCAATGGCACAAACAGTTAATTGAGAGCCTCTGAGGAAGAAAGGATACTTTCGAAACGCGTCAGGCTGAATCTCATAATAACAGCTGCTTAAGGAATCTGCAGGCAACGTTGATGTCCTAACCTAATAAAAAAGTGTGTTTTACGACGGAGTTTGAGTACAGCTCTTTGCTTAGGGCAAACTTGGAGCTTGATATATATATATATATATATATATATATATATATATATATATATATATATATATATATATATTCACTGAAAAAACCATAGGTTATAGACCATATATAGTTAGGGATTAGCATTTACAAAACCTTATTTTACTCGCATAAAACCATTGAAATTCGCATATATAGTTAGTTGCCCTAACTATATATCGCGCACCCGGAATCCACTGCTGATGATGTCACATATTACATCATTCATGACATGGTCAGTGACATCACTGATGACATCACTGATGACATCTCAAATGACATCACTGATGACATCACTGATGACATTATCCAGTGGCTGTCTGTTTCTGTAAAGTTAAAATATGTCTTACATATTGAAGAATGAGTGGATGTATAAGTGTCTGGATGAAGGATTTAGTAGGTGCATGACTGACTGTATGAGAGAGTGATTAAATGTGTCTCACTGAGTGCATGGGTTAGTGACTAATCTATCTTAATTTGTGCATCATTATATCTGTTGTTCTATGAACTGCTGCATGTGTTGATCAGTAGCTATATGAGTAACTGTATGGGTTATTGATTGGTTGTCCAAGTATTTGTATGGGAGAGTGAGTGTGTGTGTGGGGGTGGCTGGAGGTGTGTGACTCTGTGCATAGATGTGTGAGCAGTTGATTCACTAGATGTATGGGTTCAAAAGTGCATGTGGAAACAGCTGCATGGGCGGTTGACTGTGTGCATGAGTGTATTGGTGAGTGAATGGATATCTCAGTGCTACATGTCAAAGTAAGTACATATGTAAAACACAGTACATGTGAGAGTTGACATATATAAATAACTGTGCATAAGAGCCAGTGAATGTGTGAGTGGCTGTATGGATCATTGTGAACTTGTATCAGGGATTGTATAAGGGAGTAAATATGTGTTAGTATATGTTCGAATAAGTAAGGTGTGTATAACTGTATAGTTGAGGAAATGGAGGTGTGATTGATTCTTTGCATGACTGACTAGGTGTGTGAGTAACTCCATGGATGAGTGACAGTCTGTGAGTGTCTGTTTACACTGAGTGTATCTAAGGTTATATCAGAATCTGAAGAGGTTCATCGTATAATCACATGAATGATGTCATCAGTGATGTGATCAGTAATGTCAAATGAGATGTCATCAGTGATGTCATCAGTGATGTCATTTAAGATGTCATCAGTGATGTCATCAGTGATGTCATTTGAGATGTCATCAGTGATGTCATCAGTCATGTCACTGACCATGTCATGAATGATGTAATATGTGACATCATCAGCAGTGGATTGCGGGTGCGCGATATATAGTTAGCGCAACTAACTATATATGCGAATTTCAATGGTTTTATGCGAGTAAAATAAGGTTTTGTAAATGCTAATCCCTAACTATATATGGTCTATAACCTATGGTTTTTTCAGTGAATTTTCAAGGTTTTGTAAATGCTAATCCCTAACTATATATGGGCTAAAACCTATGGTTTTTTCATTGAATTTCAATGGTTTTTTAATAGCAAATATCAAAAGCTGTCAAATGTCAAGTACGTGATAGGTAAAAACATTTTCGTGTTTATGCACGCTGATGTGCTTTGAACGCTGCCCCCCCCCCTCTTTTCTCTTAGAAGTACTCTCTCTTTGCAGATAGTGAAGGGTAGTTAACGCAGGCCTTTGCCCCCGTTGTAATCCGTCGTGCCTGCTTGTCTCTCCATTTGATTGATTGTTATCCAAGCATTTACTATTTTAGAATTTATTCTCTTTGGTTCATTCTCTATTTACTAACAAGCACAAAGCCGCAATACTCTGTTTAGTCTTTGCAGATAGTGAAAAATCGTGTAAAAAAAAAAATAATAATCGAGCAAAATCAGTAGGCCACTAATGGGATCTCTTTTTGACCTCGCTAAAATAGAAACATTAGGAACAACTCTTCATGAGAAATACGAAACTAGTGAGATGAACTGAGCTCCACACCATGATGGCTGCAAGACAGCTCGGCTCCGCCACCCACCCCGCCCAAAATAACGATAAACTCTATGCAAATATTATAAATATATACAACACACCAGCAAAGTAACAGGGTAAAACATTTTATTAAATAACTATTTACATAACTATTTTATACTTTTTGTTGCCTGATCCGGCTAGCTCAATCGATCGAGCATGAAACTCATGCACTCTGATAGCAAGCGTTGCTGCTGATGCTATGCAAACAAAAACTGGATTTCAGTTTGTACATTCATCAAGATTTTCCATCCAAGGCTGGTTGAGAGTTTGTAGAACGATGGCTTCAGATTTTCAACATACGGTGTGGTGGCGCGGACTGGGAGGGTGCGCTTGACTTCTGCCCCCTCCCCAAGTTGTGTTGCCCTGGCGTAGCCTAAGATCGCCCCCGACATAGGCAGCCGGCTCCCGGGGTCCGGCGGAACTTTTTGCCTTTTGATGACTCTTCCATTCTGGACCTTATCCCACAATCCGTTTGACCTGAAGACACGCTATAGTGGGGTCCCCCTTTACCGTTTCAGTTGCCATTCCGCCCGCTTTTGCTACACTGTGCCTCTTCCGCCATTCAGCTGTTTACCGCCCGCTCTTGCGACTACAGCGTCTCGCTCACAATGTAGTTGAGTTGCTCCCGCTCTTGCGATGCAGCTATAGGCGGCTGCCACAGGACTCTCAAAATGGCGGCCGCATCTTCAGATTTGTGCGTGGTACACTAAAATGGCCATGGGACACCTTGGAACTCAGACGCTTGTCTGCTAGGGCTTGGGCCCCATTCTCGAAAGCGTCCACTGAGCCTTGAAGATTCTACAAAAGTCTTGGGGGCCCCCGACTCCCGCAGGCTTCTGGTGGGGAGCGGCTGCCATGATTGATCGTGGAATGGCCACGACTGAGATACAAGATGGTGGTGCTCTCATGCTAACGCCAGCTTCAGTCTGAAACATCCAGAAACACTGTAGACTACCAATTTGATCAGTTTCGGTAGCGCCCCAACGTGACCCGGTAGGGAAGAACTTGCCCTCCCCTCTTTGACTGATGGTTCTTGTTGCCTGTCCCTTCTGTTGTCATTTAACAGAACTTTTTAGACTGCTGAAATGGGTTGTGTTCCGACCGCTGGTTGGTGGAGACATTTTGACTATATTCTGGACCTACGTTGTCGCGTAATGCGTTATATGACACGCCGCGTTAGCGCACCCGGAAGTACTCCAGTGCGCGAAGCGCAGCTTCCCGGAAGGGATCCGGGGCGCGGCGCGCAGCGCGTAACGTAAGCATAACAGGTCATGTGACTTGTTAATAAAACTTTTCATTGGTTCATTTTACTTTTGTTATTCTAATGATGAAAGGCTTGGTCATATGACCTAAAAATTACGCTTTTTATTGCTTTCGAACATTATTTTTTCTTAAACATATATGTTATAATGTTCCAGGCTAATGTATTTTCCCGGAAAATTTACAACTGTTCTGCAAGTAAAATATATTCCTTTTTCTAGAAAAAGGGCGTTTCTTCGTCCCATGACGGAGCCGTTGAGCAAAAGATGCTCGGCCTGCTGTCTTAGTCGCCGATACGCCTGAATATCAGATTCTTATCGATCACTTTATGTTACAGGAGTAAAAAACACAACAGCCCTTGACCATTTATCTTTACTGCGTTCCTGCGTTTTATACCTTTTATCCGTCATGTAATTGGACTGCTTTATTTCACTTGCCTTTTACTGATTCGAAAACAGTGACTAAAATTAAAAACTTTACCAATGTAAATACTACTACCATGTTTTGTTTTAAAAACCTTTATTGTGAAAATGTCAGTATACAAATACGGGCCTATAACCACGTGGGCCGGCCACGGAGCAAACTGGAATCGTATATGATGAGGAGACATTTACACTGTAGAGGAACGCAACGAGCGGGCCATTAGGTTGCAAGAACTAAGGTGTCTAACAGTTGCGGAATTGGTGGACGTACATTTTGTAATTAAAATACGACAGGGCCACTTACAATAAAATTATCTAGATATACATTTGCGGGCAAGTACCATGGGTGACGTTAATTCGAACTTTCAATAGTACAGTAATCAATAACACATCAGAACTTAATATCAATAGGGATGTCGAAATATTCAATCAATTCTCGTTCCCGCCCGCCATGTGCTTCAAAACTGCATACGTATCTCGTGATATCAAGGTTGTGCAACCAGTACACAACAAGGAGTTACGAGTCCCATTTATACCGGCGCCATTGTGGGCGAGGCCGGGCAGGTCCAGGATATAGTCAAAATGTCTCCACCAACCAGCGGTCGGACCAGAACCCCTTTCGGCAGTCAAAAAAGGTTCAGTTAAATGACAACAGAAGAGATAGGCAACAAGAACCAACAGTCAAAAGAGGGGAGGGCAAGATCTAAAGCCATTGTTCTACAAACTCTCAAGCAGACTTGGATGGAAAAATGCTGAAGAATGTACAAACTGAAAACCATTTTTTGTCAGTATAGCATCACCAGCAACGCTTGAGTCAGCTTTGTGTGAAGCCGCCATTTTGATTCAATCAATAGCGTCCCCCTGCACACATTCAGGGACCTGGTTGTGTCTAAAGGTCAAACGGATTGTGGGACAAGATGCATAAAGGAAAAGGAAAAAAGTTCCGCCGGACCATGGGAGCCGGCCGCCTATGTCATGGGCGATCTTTGGCCACACCAGGGCAATAGTGAAGCTGCAGCAGGTGCAAATAAGCTTCAGACAGTGTTACAAGCGCTGCTCAGAACTCTCAACTATGACACCACCTCCGTGCCATCCGGATCTTGGCGCCTTGTGCTGGTTCCGACCTATTCACACATCGGTCCGCTACTGACACCACCTCATAGGCCAACGGGACACCCCACGCCGACTTTCGGCGCAGCATTGTAGGATGGCCACACCAGTGCGGCAACTTGCTAGACACCACCTCGGTGCCATCCAGATCTCGGCGCGTTGTGCTTCCTTCGGCCTACTGTAGCCGCAAGTGCGGACGCAACTCAGCTGGATAGCGAGTGAAACACCAAGGGGCGCCCCACTGCAGCCGAGGAGCCTCCATCTTGGGGGCGACGCACAGCATCACATTGCTTTCTCAAACAGCCCCCACTGACTGACGCGACCTCACAGGCCAACGGGGCGCCCCACGCCGACTTTCGGCGCAGCATTGTAGGATGGCCACACCAGTGCGGCAACTTGCTGGACACCACCTCGGTGCCATCCGGATCTTGGCGCGTTGTGCTGCCTTCGGCCTACTGTAGCAGCAAGTGCGGGCGCAACTCTGCTGGACGGCGAGTGAAACGGTAAGGGGCGCCGCACTGCACATCAGGTGCCTCCACCTGGGGAGGCGAGAGAGGCCAGTTTGCGCCACCTCCCCCCCCCCCCAGGCACCCGACGCCGACTTTCGGCGCAGCATTGTAGGATGGCCAAACCAGTGCGGCAACTTGCTGGACACCACCTCGGTGCCATACGGATCTCGGCGCGTTGTGCTGCCTTCGGCCTATTCGCACATCGGTCCGCTACTGACGCCGCCTCACGTGCCAACGGATTTTCTACGCTTTTTATAGCAGCGCGTAACGTAAGCATAACAGGTCATGTGACTTCTTTATAAAACTTTTCATTGGTTCATTTTACTTTTGGTTTCCTAATGATGGAAGGCTTGATCATATGACCTAAAAATAACACTTTTCATTGGATTGAAACATTTTTTTTTCCCAAACGATGAAAGCCCCACCTTGTTTCTAGATGTTTCAGACTGAAGCTGGCATCAGCCTGAGAGCACCACCATCTCGTGGCTCCGTCGTGGTCATTCCGCGAGCAATCATGGCGGCCGCTCCCCACCGGAAGCCTGCAGGAGTCGGGAGCCCCCAAGACTTTTGTAAAATCTTCAAGGCTCAGGGGACGTCCGAGTTCCAAGGTGTCCCAGGGCCATTTTAGTGGACCAGGCCCAAATCCGAAGAGCCGTCCGCCATTTTAAGAGTCCTGTGGCAGCCGCCTATCGCTGCACCGCAAGAGTGGGCGCAACTCAACTACATGGTGAGCGAGACGCTGTAGCCGCAAGAGCGGGAGATAAACAGCTGAATGGAGGATGAGGCACAGTGTAGCAAAAGCGGGCGGAATGGCAACTGAAACGGTAAAGGGGCGCCCCAGTACAGCAGACGAGCCTCCACCTGGGGAGACCAGTTCACGCCGCCTCCCCCCCCCCCCCCGGGGCGCCCCACGCCGTTTTTCGGAGCAGCATTGTAGGATGCCAAAACCAGTGCGACAACTTACTGGACATCACCTGGGTGCCATCCACATCTCAGCGCGTTCTGCTGCCTTGGGACTATTCGCACAACAGACCGCTACTGACGAGGCCTCCCCGCGCACCCCCCGGGAGGCCCCACGTCGTTTTTCGGAGCTGCATTGTAGGATACCAAAAACCAGTGCGGCACCCAGGTAACATCACCTGGGTGCTTTGCAGAACTCAGCACGTTGTGCTGCCTTGGGACTGTTCGCACAAAACACAGCTACTGACCATTGTTGCTTCTTTTTTCAAAAAAATGTTTAAATGTATTTACTGTTTTTGTTGCGTTCTATATATTTATAAGTTATTAAAGTGTTATAATCCTACTTTGTTGGAGTGCTATATAATTTTAATGTGACACATAATTGTAAAAACTTTGATGTACAAAGAGGCATCCCTGGAATCTTCCGCTTCAGGCTCGGTCCCACACACCCTCACAGTGAGAATCCCCTCCCCAAGCACAATACAGGATGGTTATCAGATAGTAGGAACGCGTGTGGTGTGACGGATCTCATTGGGTGGGGGCCTTGATCTACTGTAACTCCTTTGAAGAGGGGTGATTCTCTACAGCTGGGGCCATAAACTGCATCTGCAGGGCTAGGTGATAGCCTGGGACCGGCCTGGACAATCGGACACAGAGAAGGAGGAGTGTCAGAGGGTGCGGTAGTGAATAGGGTGAAAGGGTGGTGTCGGGCGGGCACAGGGTGTGATTCTCAGGGAAGAGCAGCGCACATGGGAGGAGGTTTCTCGCCCATGCATGAGAGAGAGAGCGGGGGTGACCAGTGCGTGGGAGAGATGCTTGCGAGGGTGGGGAGCCATGCTGAGGATCGGCGGCGTGCAGAGAGTGGGTCTGGTCAAGGCATCTAAAATGGCTGCCGTGCTCAACAAAAGTGTGGCATTGCAAAAAAGACAAGATGGCGCAGACAATGTTTATCAATAAGGATTAATTTATAACAATTATTTTTAACAAAATATTTACTCGCAGTGACAAAATGGCAGTCAACAGTTCCTGATTTCCATCGAATCGAACGTTAACAGACGTCACGCAGCAAAAAAAAAAAACGCTCACGCACAGCCGCTGGAAGACATGTATCAACATATATGAGCCTCCTCAGCCACCCTCAGAAAACAAAAGGGGTCAGGATACGTCTCCCGTACCCCCTTATACCTAGTAATTTAATGAAATCGAAACACAAAATGGTGAATTCACGTTTCACTACCAGTTTGCGACCCGGTTCGCGAACCGGGAAGCGCTTCTACCGCGAAAAATCAAATTTTTATTATTTGCCCCACGGGACCCTTTAATAACCCCAACATCATTCCCAGGGGGTCAAGAGGGGTCTACCTAGCCCCCTTTCATTAAATTCCCCCTTCGTTTTTCTCCTCCTCTTGTCTCTCGATCCTACCGACAGACAAGATGGCGGCCGCACCTGACTGTTTAGAATGTTGACAGACACCGGAGAGCCAATCAGCTTCGCTACGCAAAGCTCCGTTACGCGAAAAGTACGCGATCTGGAGCGCTACCTGGGACGCTGTCACAGATATATCTGTTTTTTAAACGTTAACTTCTCAAAATCCACTGGAGCACATATATTGAGACCCAGCAAAGGCACATCGGGCTAACAATCCCTACAATTTTGCCAAGTTTCGTGCAAATCCATTCAGCCGTTAGTTTGCGACCCGGTTCGCGAACCGAGAAGCGCTTCTACCGTGAAAAATCAATTTTTTTTTATTTTCCCCACGGGACCCTTTAATAACCCCAACATCATTCCTAGGGGGTCAAGAGGGGTCTACCTTGCCCCCTTTCATTAAATTCCCCCTTCGTTTTTCACCTCTTCTTGTCTCTCGATCCTACCGAGAGACAAGATGGCGGCCGCACCGGACTGTTTAGAATGTTGACAGACACCGGAGAGCCAATCAGCATCGCTTCGCAAAGCTCCGTGACGCGAAAAGTACGCGATCTGGAGCGCTATCTGGGACGCTGTCACAGATATATAAATTTTTTAAAACGTTAATTTCTCAAAATCCACTGGAGCACATATATTGAGACCCAGCAAAGGACAAAATAGAACTCACTACTTAAGGGACTTCAAAGACAAGCATGCCGCTGGTAGTTATGATGTTGCCACACCCACTTAGGGCGTTGTTCATTGAATAAAAACGTGCAATGAATAGAGTAGTGAGATCTTCTCCTTCTTTTCCTATGCAGAGTCCGGATGAAGAGGCGTTCCCGCCTTGAAACGTGTCGACAAGGAAATGATATGAAGAAGGATGTAAGCGCATGTGACAGAAAGGCACGCATGCCGGAGGTGGGGAGAGTGCTGTGTGCCTTCTTGAACCGGAGGGGTCATTGGTGGAACATATATATATATGTATATATATATTTTTAACCAAATGCCCGTGAGCTCAGGGCAGCACACAACAGTTCACCTTGTTAAACATCAGCTTGCTGAAATCTTCCTGCAGTAATTTCTTGGTGCCTGACGCATTTCCACGGCTCACGCCGTTTCTTCAGAGGCATTGAAGCAAACAATCGGCGCTGCGGATATGCTCCATTCAGTATTTAAATTGTTAGGCGTGATTTCATTGGTTAACGGCCCCCCATGGGACTCGCAGCATACACACTTGTATTTGATGGCCTGTTGGGACATGTAGTCCTTCGGAGCAGCCATTATTTTCCCTAAGTGGGTACCCAGCGTCGTCTTGTTCATATTATCGCTATTTATAAACCTTTGTAGGTAGCGGGAAGTATTACGGCAAGACATTCTTCAAAGTTGGCTCCCTGTGCTGAAATGGCTCGGATGCAGTTCCCGCCTCAGCCTCTCTCTATTTTTGAGATGGTGCTTGCCCTCACGGCAGGTCGGCCGTGTCCATAATTTTTTTTAACCAAATGCCTCTGAGCTCAGGGCAGCACACAACAGTTCACCATGTTAAACATCAGCTTGCTGAAATCTTCCTGCAGTAATTTCTTGGTGCCTGACGCGTTTCCACGGCTCACGCTGTTTCTTCAGAGGCATTGAAGCAAACAATCGGTGTTGCGGATATGCTCCATTCAGTATTTAAATTGTCAGGCGTGATTTCATTGCTTAACGGCCCCCCATGGGACTCGCAGCATACACACTTGTATTTGAAGGCCTATTGGGACATGTAGTCCTTCGGAGCAGTCATTGTTTTCCCTAAGTGGGTTCCCAGCGTCGTCTTGTTCATATTATCGCTATTTATAAACCTTTGTAGGTAGCGGGAAGTATTACGGCAAGACATTCTTCAAATTTGGCTCCCTGTGCTGAAATGGCTCGGATGCAGTTCCTGCCTCAGCGTCTCTCTATTGTCGAGATGGTGCTTGCCCTCACGGCAGGGCCGCCGTGACCATAATTTTTTTTTAACCAAATGCCTGTAAGCTCACAGCAGCACACAACAGTTCACCATGCTAAACATCAGCTTGCCGAAATCTTCCTGCAGTAATTTCTTGGTGCCTGACGCGTTTCCACGGCTCACGCCATTTCTTCAGAGGCATTGAAGCAAAAAATTGGCGCTGCGGATATGCTCCATTTAGTATTTAAATTGTCAGGAGTGATTTCATTGGTTAACGGCCCCCAATGGGAATCGCAGCACACACACTTGTATTTGAAGGCCTGTTGGGACATGTAGTCCTTCGGAGCAGTCATTGTTTTCCCTAAGCTTACAGGCATTTGAATGTAAAAAAATAATAATATATATATATATATATATATAGAGAGAGAGAGAGAGAGAAAGAGAGAGAGAGAGAGAGAGAGAGAGAGAGAGAGATAGATAGACAGATAGACAGATAGATGATAGATAGATAGATAAATAGATAGATAGATAGATAGATAGATAGATAGATAGATAGATAGATAGATAGATAGATAGATAGATAGATATAGAGAGAGATATAGATAGATATATAGATCGATATCACTCAGGGTGGTTGCTGGTTTGTTGGATTCTCTATATAGGTACTACTCTTTACCAAAACTTTGGAACTACCCAGAGCTCTCTGAATTATTTTTTTGAAAACTTTATGGCACACTCAAAGTTTAAAAGGATATGCACCCCCCTTTCCGTGCTGATTTCAGCCTGGGTTCCTTCTTCCCCGCGGTCCAGTGTTCTTTCCAGGGGCAGACGGGCATCTTGCCCCTCCCTAAGCTGGTATTGGCCACGGGGTCCCATCCCTCTGGGCAACCAATTTGCATAGAGGCATAGAGGTCCTCTCGCCCCCCTCCCCAAGCCTTGTTAGGGCCCAGGGACTTCATACCCAAGAGCCATATCTAAAAAGGAAGGGGAGGGGGCTGTGTGCCCGCCATCTCCAAATTATTACAGCCCCTGAGGACAACATCCACCAGGGCCCTACATATTTGTTCTAAATGGGACGGGGGCATGAATCACCCTTCCCTGATCTGCTTTAGGCCCTGAGGACTCCATCCTGATCCCCTCATATCCCACATGAAGCACCAGCTGTACCACACCTTCTGCAAAAGTGTCTGTGGCCTTTTCAATAATACCAAAGTGCCCCACTGGTGGGCAAAGTGGGTGCCAATGCCCGTTGCGTCCCCGGGGCATTTCTGTAATACGGCTCCAGGTACTTGATGCCCAACACTGCAGAGCTTTTCTCGGGCTCTGCTCTGTTGTGTCACCAACCCATCCCTGAACTGTGTAGCAGTGGCTCACAGGGCCTGTTCTGGGGCTGGCCTGAGGTTTGCTACTTTAACCAAGGAATGGCTAAACGGTCTTTACTGTGTGCTGTGTTCCCCTGTTTGAAAGGACTTCGCTGTGTGCTGTGTCCGGAAATAAATCAACCCCAAGGGCCCGAGGTGAGCTGGCTCCAAGTTACGAAAAACTCAGGAACACAGTGTTTCCAGGAGAGTCTCAGCGATGCTGTGTTTGTGTGCTTTTTGCAGCCTGAGACTTTCATGAAGATTGCCCTGTTATTGTGCACACCCGGAGTCAAAGTGAGTCTCAGCGACGATGTGTGTGTGTGCTTTGTGCAGCCTGAGACCTTTGTGAGGATTGCTGA
>NW_028251643.1:0-53620 GCF_964263255.1 Lissotriton vulgaris | reverse complement strand
GCGAGCCAGTGGGACCTTGGGGGCATTGGAGCTCACCCACGGTTCCCAACGGAGAGGCCAGACCCCGAGAGATGGGGTCCCCGGGGCCAGAAGTGTCCAGGGAGGGGGGTCACGCTGCTAATAAAAAAGGAGGAAGAGCCCTAGGGGATGGGGTACCCAAGGCTAATAGAGGCCTCAGGAGGGGGGCCACACAGCTCCTCTCCTTAAAAAATGGTAAATATATATATATATGTATATATATATATATATATATATATTCACTGGAAAAACCATAGGTTTCAGGCACGTTATAGTTAGGAATTAGTATTTAAAAAACCTTCGAAATTCACTGAAAAAACCTTAGGTTTCACACATGTCATAGTTAGCTGGGCATTTCACTCATACAAAACCATTGAAAATCCCCCATTATAGTTAGTTCAGCTAACTATAGCTCGCGCGCCCGCAATGCACTGCTGGTGACGTCACATATTACATCACTCATGACATGGTCAGTGACATCACTCAAGACACACTGATGACATCTCAAATGACATCACTGATTACATCAGTGATGACATCATCCAGTGAATGTGTGTCTTTCTGAAAAATTAATATTTTTATATATGTATATCTAAAGGTTGATAGAAGAATAAATGGGTAAATAAGTGTCTAAATGGATGTTTTTTTTGTAAAATTTATTGTTTAACTGACTTATTAAGTATATCTTAGTGAATACATGTATTAGCGAGTACTGTTTAAATATGTAAATTTCTGTCTCACTTTGTGTATAAGTGGCTGCATGGGTTGGTGAGTAGCTATATGGGTTATTAGTTGGTTTTTTGAGAATCAGAATGAGTGTCTGAATGGTTTGGTGGGGGGTATTACTTAGCGCACAGATGCATGAATGACTGACTCACTGTTTGTATGTGTTTTGAAGACAGAATGTGTGCAGGACTGTATGGGTGGATGAGTGTGTGTATGGGTGTGTTAGTGAGTATATGACTGTCTCAATAGTATCTTTATGAGTAACTACATATGTTTTAAACTAGTATATGTGAGTATTGATGTATATAAGTGAGTATATGTGAGAGTGAGAGATTGGAAGAGTTCCTGTATAAATAATTATGTGTTTCTATTAGTGATTGTTTAAGAGAGTAAGTATGTGTACGTTTCTGTAGAAGTAAGTGTAGTGGTGTGTGTATATCTGTATATGCAAGTAAATGGATGTTTGATATTTTATTTCCATGTGTGAGTATGTGTGTGAGTAACTCTATGGATGAGTATCGGTGTGTAACAGGATTTATAAGTGTATGACTACATATGATGAGTGAGTACATGTATGAGTGACTATATAGAATGAGTGGATGTGTATGTAGATGTTGGAATTACCTAATAGGTTGTTGTAACTGGTATTGGTATCTCCATTTAAAAAAAATTATAGTTTCTATTTTTGAATGTGTGTATCAAAGGTTATATTAGGGTGAGAGGAGGTCTGCCACTCTTTCACAAGGATGATGTCATCAGTGATGTCATTAGTGACGTCATTTGAGATGTCATGAGTGATGTCATGAGTGATGTCATGAGTGATGTCACTGACCATGTCGTGATGTAATATGTGACGTCATCAGCAGTGCATTGCGGGCACGCGAGTTATAGTTAGCTGAACTAACTATAACGGGGGAATTTCAATGGTTTTGTATGAGTGTTTTTTTCTGTGAATTTCAAAGGTTTTTTAAATGCTAATTCCTAACTATAACGTAGCTGAAACCTATAGTTTTTTCAGTGAATTTCAAAGGTTTTGTAAATGATAATTTTTAAATGTATTAATTGTTATTTTTTTATACTAATTTACTACATTGTTTTAAAGTATTTATTTTTAGATATTTTATTTTTTAAATTACATTACATATTTTTAATATAAATTGAAAAAAAATGTTTTTAAAAATATTGAAATTGTAATATTTTTTTATGTATTATTTTTTTAATGTATATATATTTTATGTAGCAGGCAATGATATCCTATGGAAGGAATTTTAAGTTACTGGTAAGTATAGTTAAATTTACTTTTCAGGAATAGTAGTGAGCTGAAAGATGCAGCACTGAGGTCTCTTCTGATAACAGGTGAGTAAATCGGAATTCGTACTTCGGCTGATTTTTGAGAAATTGTTTAAAGTTCCAAAACTCCACACTTCCAAGTAAAACATGTCAATGTTAGCCTATGGAAGGAAATTTAAGTTATTGTAACTACGATTAGAATTACTTTTCAGGATCAGTAGTGGGCTGAAAGATGCAGCACTGAGGTCTCTCCTGATAACAGGTGAGTAAATCAGAATTCGTAGTTAGGAATTTTTTAAAGTTCCAAAACGCCACACTTAGAAAAATTTTCAAGCGAAACCAGTCAATGTTAGCCTATGGGAGGAAATTCAAGTTACTGTAAGTATGGTTAGAATTACTTTTCAGGATCAGTAGTGGGCTGAAAGATGCAGCACTGAGGTCTCTCCTGATAACAGGTGAGTAAATCGGAATTCATAGTTCGGCTCATTTTAAAGGAATTTTTTAAAGTTTCAAAACACCACACAAAAAAAATTCCAAGTGAAACCAGTCAATGTTAGCCTATGGAAGGAAATTCAAGTTACTGTAAGTATGGTTAGAATTACTTTTCAGGATCAGTAGTGCGCTCAAAGATGCAGCACTGACGGCTCTTGTAATGACAGGTGAGTAAATCGGAATTAGTAGTTCAGTTGATTTTACAGGAATATTTTGCTCAATAGTGGCGGAAGGGGGCGGGGGCCTGAGGTAACATGTGGGCAAACACGCCATATGGCGCGTTTTAGGTTGGGGAATTAATTCCTCTTCAATCCTGAAGTCCCCTGTGAGCCAACAAGCCCACCAGGTACCCCCAGTATGCGCCAGGGAGCTGTGTTGTAGAGAGGTGTTCTACGCCCCCTTTTTACAACACTCTGCAACACAGCTCCGTGGCGCTTACTGGAGATACCTGTTGGACTAGTTGCCCCCTGGGGGACCTCTGGATTGAAGAGGAATTAATTCCCCAACTTAAAAAGTGCCACTGGGCATGTTTGCACTCACATCACCTCAAGCCCCGCCCCCTACCTTCACCACTGTGAAAACGCGCCCTGTAGCGTGTTCTAAGTTGGGAGATTAAGTCCCCTTGCATACTGGGAGTCCCTGGGGGCCAACTAGCCCACCAGGAACCTCCAGTATGCGCCAGGGGGCTGCGTTGCAGAGAGGTGTAAAAAGGGGTGTGGCCTCATTACACCTCTCTGCAACGTAGCCCTCTGGTGCGTTTGCAGAGGGGGAACTAATTCCCCTTGCATACTGTAGGTCCCTGGGGGCCAACTAGCCCACCAGGAACCTCCAGTATATGCCAGGGGGCTGCCTTGCAGAGGGGTGTGATGAGGCCACGCCCCTTTTTACACCTCTCTGCAACGTAGCCCCCTGGAGCATACTGGAGGTTCCTGGTGGGCTAGTTGGGCTCCCGCCCTACCATAGCAAACAGCAGTGTCCCGGGGTAGGCACCCCAGGACACTGCAGGAGCCGGCCCTGGGGTGTGGCTGTCCCCAGGGCCATCAAGATCTCCAGGGGGGGGGCGCGCACTGTACAATCACAGATCTACGTAATAGATATAAGTATAAGACTCCTGATATATCCAGGATTCCCTTTAAACATTAAAGCCCAAAATGGGCGTGGAGTGACAAACCTGTATAGCAAGCAATCGATATCCTGTGTAAACAGGATTCTATACAGTTAATAAAGCCCAGGATGGGCGAAGCTCCACTGTTGCGTTCCAAAGGAGGCATTCTTACATAAAATCTTGCCCCGAATGGGCCATGTCACGGATCAAAATTGCCGCTTCCATTTTATACTTCATCAACGGTCTGGTATCAATCTGACATATTAAATAACATATTTCATCAGTATTAAGCATGGGCGAATTTTGCGAATCTCGCGTTCGCGAATTTTGCGGATTTGCGAATTCGCAATCCGCAAAATCCGCGAATTCTCGCGAATTTGCGGATTTTTTTTTTTTTGTGTTCGCAAGTGTTTCTACCAGTTCGCGAGGATTTGGTACTAGTTCGCAATTGCGAACTTACTTGTCGGCTCGCAACGGTCGCGACTATGTTGTTTCTACGTCTGGTTCATCATCACAGCCTCCCAGCACCCTCTGTTTCACCACTGGCACCCTCTCTTTGACCCATGCCACCCTCTGTTACATCAATGCCACCCTCTGGTTCATCATCACTGTAGAAGATGGGGGGGGAAAAGCAAGCCCACCTGCCCTGCTTGAACTGACATGAATTAATTTGGGGTTAGTTTATTAACAACACCTGCCCTGCCCCAACTGACAATAATGAATTAGGGGCTAATTAATGTGTCACTGAAAGAATTTCAAGTTCCAGCCTGGCACCTGCTTGTCTGCTCCTTTAGCTGTAAATCAGGACCTTTGTGGCATACAGTTAAGGTCAGAGCAGGGTCACACAATAGTTGCAAGCAGGCAACCGAATTCTGGAGGGCCCCCTCAGGAAGCACTACAGAGAATCGTTACAAATCATGAGGTTGACCTTTTGCACCTGCTCATTGCTTTTGCTTTTGCTGAAATCGTTTTTCGGTTTTTTCGCGCTATTCGCGGGGCGCGGCGTCGTGCGAAACCGACCGCGGAAGCCGCCAATTCGTGCGAATGAGCATTTTATTTTTTTGCGGTTTGTTGTTTCGCGAGTTTTTTTGCAGTATTCGCGAGCCGCTTGCAGCGCAACACGCGAATTTACCCCAAGGTCGAGTACGGGCGCGGCCATTTTGTTTGCGTGACGTATTTCCGTTTCCGCCCGCTATGTATAATCTCGCGCAGTAAGCGCATTGCGAGTAGAGGTTCGCACGAGATCGCGCGGGAAATCTAGAGGTTCGCACGAGATCGCGAGGAAAATCTCGCGCGAACTTACTTTCGCGCTCGTGAACGGGCGCCGGCCATCTTGTTTTTCATTCATTTCCTGTGTCTGGGCATGGTGTTTAATCCTCTTGGTATCTTTGCCATCCTTTGCTTGTTTTCAGTTTTTTTTTTACGATTTTGCTTCTTATCTATCCCTCTCTTTTCCTAGCTGTATATTTTTGTCTTTTCTGCTATTTTTCTTTACTTTTAAACTACTTTTTTAAACTCTTTTCTTTTCTTCTTCCCTATCCTATTCTTTCTTAATTTTCTACTTCTTCCAACCTTACCTGCCCAGACCATGGTCAAGCCAGGCGCCGTGAAGCTGCCCAGGCACTTGAGGGCCGCAGCGGCGGCGGGGAGTAGTGCTGGACCCAGTGCCAGGACAGCATGCGGGAGATTGAGGGGGGAGCAGGTGACGCGACGGGAGATATTCAGCCCGGAGGAAGTGGGCGCGCTGGTCTACTTCGTCCAGCGCCGCCTGCCCAGGACCATCACGGGAGGCGGCAGGATCGCGGCCGGCGGCTACAACATGCGGGAGCGCCGGAAGCGGTGGGAGAAGGTGTGCTGGGCCATATCCCACCTCTACGGGGTCCAGCGCACCTACAGCCAGGTCACCCATCGCTGGACGGACCTCCTGGACCGCGAGCGCGACCTGCTGGACCAGCTCGGCTTGGAGATCCCCGGGCTTGGTGAGTAGTAGTAGCCATTTAATCACTCACTACTATGATGTTTTCTCCTGCTCTGTGTTGTTGTATTGCAAATATTTGTTTTTTACATGGAGCAAGCCAATAATGCCGCTGATGACTATTACATTGTAGTTAAATTATATTTCAAAATCTTCTGTGCATTTCAGGTGCACTGCTCTCCTTCTCAGTGGCGTTGCTACTATGCTTATTTGTTTTCTATTTCGTGGTCTCATTGGCCTGAGTAACTCTTATGTATGAGTGTACTATACAGAACTGCGTAATGCTAGACACTAGGGGGCAGATTACATTTACAAGCCCCTTGCGCCACGTTTACGTTGCCTTGCGTGACGCAACAGCGGCGTAAACGTGCCGCATCCCTGCGAGTCATTTACAGCATGACGCATCTAGGGAGATGCGTCACGTTATAAAGCCATGGGCCTGCACCACAATGGGTGCGTTCCTAGTACGCAGGGTGGGCGGTCCGGCGGCTGTGCGCCTCGCAAAATTGCCTGCGTGAAATCTACAAGATTTAACGCAGGCACTTCTGCGACGCTGCTACGTCAATTCAATTCCTTATGTCTGCTCGAAGCAGGCGAAAGGACTGACACAGCATGTTAAGTATTGGGTGGCCCTGAGCATTACTGGAGTTGCATTGCGTTGGCGACGTGACTCCAGCGATGCGCCGCTCTTACGTGACGAGATGCGTCACGCAAGTGCCTACCCTTGCGCCAGGGCGCGCCGCATTGTAAATGAGGCGCATCTGCCGTGTCGCAAGGGTAGTTTTGCGTGACGCATTTGATCTGGCGCATCTCTGGAGATGCGCCAGAACGCGTAAGTAAGTATGCCCCTAAGGGGCAGAATTGCAATTACCGTCGCATCCCTGCAAAGTAGCAGGGATGCGCCATTAATTGTGCGGCCCGCTACCACCACCAAACATGGTGCGCCGTATTTGCAATGCGGCGCACCATGGGCCCAAAACGTCACCGAAGCTTTACTGCTGGAGTTGCGTCGCAACGATGGCGCAGCTCCAGCAATGCTCTGGGGTACCCTATCTCCCCAATGCTGGGTCAAGCCGTACGTCTGTTTCAAGCAGGTGCAGGGTTTGTGTGACGCATCATTGTCCTAAAGGTGACTGATTGAAACTTTGTAGATTTCCCTCAGCCACTTTTAGGATGTGTTCCAGCGCAGGAATGCCCTCCCTTGCGCCGGAACGCCCCCTGATGGCGCAGGGCTTTATAACGGGAAGCATCTCCCAAATGCGTCACGTTGTTATAATATTATACGCCGCACCATGGCGCCCTTTTTTGTTTAGCTGCTGCGTCACAAAAGTCACGCAAGAACGGCGCAAAAGAGCCGCAAGGGGCTTAAATCTGCCCCTTCCTTTGTACCCCTGACAATAAGAAAAATAGTGGCGGTGGATTGATAGTTTGACTATTTAAATGACTGGTAATGTAGCAGGCAACTGTTAGTGTTGTCACTGATCTGACTGAAATCACAATGGAGTTTGTCTGTCACTTTGCGTCTTGCCTGCGGACTGCTACCTGCCAGTCCTAGGTGAACGTTTCAGTACTTTGTTTAGTGAGTTACGTGACTTTCGAAGTCACAGGTCCGCAAATAAATGAAAACTAACCCTAATCAATATAATTTCGCGGAAATATTTTGTTATTGTTCTTTTGAAATGTTTGATTTGGTTGACATTGACAAGCAACAATCATCCATGTTTTCTGTTCTTTCTTTCATGTTGTACGTCAGCTCCCCCCAGGGGCGAGAGGAGGACACAGGAGCAGCAGGCGGCGGATGCTGTTCAACAGGGCCAGGATCGGGCAGGCGAGGGCTCCTCTGCTGGCCCCAGTAAGTTTTCATTTTAGACTAGTACCTATTTTTCCTAGCGTTCCTCATTTGACTTTTTTCAAAATTGTCTTTGCTCTTCTTGTAGACTGTATCTAAATTCTTATCCTGCCTCTACTATGACTCCCTGTGGTATTACTAGATTATTCTTATTAGTCTGTCTGTGTAGCTAACTAAGATTGCACGGTTGGCGAAACTCCCATGATTCTAGTCAGCAATAGCTCTATCAACTTAGTGCAGTCCTCTGGGATTGTCCATAATGTCTTTTGAAGTGTTCTATCTGGACTCATGCTTGCAAAAATTGCAAAACCTTTCGCTCAGTCACTCTAGTCTGGACCAAAAAACACAGATTGTATTTAAGTTTAAAAGCTTTATTAAAAGTAAACACATTTATTAAAATGAAGTCATAATAAAACTAAACGTTTAACTGATAATGGAAAAGTGGTTAGTGCTGACGATTAATTGAAGACATTTCTTGTGGTCGAGCCGAGCTCTCACCTGGTTTCAACTTGATCTTGTTGTTAGAAGTCCATCTTCTGTCTGTGTGGAGAAAAATGGTGCGTGTTAAAAAAACAGCCTTCATCAGTTGTGCCAAAAAGTGCAGCAAGACAACCTTCCCTGGAAAAAGGGACATTTTTTTTTAACTTTAACGTAGACAGTCACAAATTACATTGTTTTCACATGTCTTCATTCCTAGACCAAAGACTAGTGAGTGCTTTATTCTAACATTCTTAAATGTACTTTGTAGGTGGAACATCTGGTGGCGGGGCCAGTGTGGAGGTGGTGGTGCTCGACATGGAGGCGGAGGGCGATTCTTCAGGGGAGGAGGCGGCGGCTGTGAGAGTTGAGACGGTGGTGGTGGCGGCCAGAGGTAAGCTCTTATATATTCCTTACTTATTGAGATTGAAGACTAGCTGGGAAGGCAAGAATATGAGATGCATGGCTGGGTGAATGATGAAGCAATGATGGGTGGAAGGACAACAGCCTGGGTGGGTGACACAGAAACTGTATGTGTCCATATACCTGGATCATGCTACTATCTGACTCTTAGATAGCATATGTGTATCTAGAGCAGGGGTACTCATAGTACGGCCCGCGGGCCGGTGGTGGCCCGGCAAGCCTTCCTTGGCGGTGCTCAGACCTTGCAGACAATCACTGCTCCCCCGGCCCCCACAGAGCAGAGGCTTTTTTGTATTTCACCTGTTAGCGCCCCTGCATCTCCACTCTGACAATCACTGCTCCCCCGGCCCCCACAGAGCAGAGTGGAGATGCAAGGCCACAAAGAGGTGAAATAGAACAAAGCCTCTGCTCTGTGGGGCCGGGCAAGCAGTGATTGTCAGGGTGGAGAAGCAGGGGCGCTACAACAAACAAAGCCTCAATAATATGTTAATGGTCTTTTAAAGACCTGTTAAGTACTTTGGTGTTGTTGCCTGTGTGTGCGCGTTGAGGAAGTGGTCTCAACCCGGGCTGAAGGCTGACACAGATAGACACACACACAGTGAGATGACAGAGGAGGAGGGAGAGGGAGGGCAGGAGGGAGAGAGAGATGTAGAGGGAGGGCAGGAGGGAGAGCAGGAGGGAGAGAGATGTATGTAAATGCTGGGTCTGGTGGCTCAGTGGATGAGGGCATCTGCTGCAGGGACCGGTGTGCAACCTCATGGTCACAAGTTATCGTTTTGCTTTGGCCCGCCCCCTCTGACTCCGCCCCCACCAGTGCGGCCCTCTGCCCCAAACTACACTGTAAATGTAGCCCCTGAGAGAAAGTTTGTGAGTACCCATGATCTAGAGAGAGTAGACGGTCAGTGGATGAACTAAGTGTAACTTTGAAGAGCATGTGACACTGCACCCGCACGTCCGTTCCAGTGTAGGAAAGGCAAGGAAAAGAACTTTTAATTTTGTCCAAATACTACCATCAATAGTAGCAGTAGTTTGTATTGCAAGCACTGCATAGATCCGGTTATTACGGTGGCCACTCCCTACCTCTCTTAATAAGTTTAGTAGTACTCAGTCATTCATGTGTGGATGTATCACTGGTCACTCAATAAAAAGCAAAGCACCTAAAGTCATCCCATATATAAGCAAAAACATCCCATGTGAAGTGATAGATAATCAGATTATTTATCTTCTTCAATTTTCCATTTCTAGTACTCATTTCCACTGTAGGGTGAAAGTTAAATTAATTAAGCAGTAGCCCTTGAGTTGTAACAGAGTATTCTCAGTGCCACCCGTAATAGAAAAGTAAGAGCTTCACCACCTGCATTTACTGGACGGGTACAGTAACGCAACGCAAGTCTAGGTCACTCCTCATGGCGTGCGTCTCTTTTTCTCGGGTGCAAGTTTACTGCGCTGGCATTATGCCGGCTTGCAGAAGATAACGTACCAATTTTCCAAAACAAGAGACAAGAAGAAGAATAAGACTGGTGTACTTTCATAGTCGACTCCAATGGAAGTCCATAGTGCTCGTAGAATTTGTTCCTTAAACTCCCACTAATGTTAGAGCAAGGATGAAGAAGTGTGAGGTTAGATAGATACTGGCCTCAATAGTTATAATAATGCGTTTGCAAGTTGCTAGTTGTAGTGCAACACAAATTTCTGCTGAATGATTGAGTTAATCTTAAAGAGCATTGGTTACAGACTATGTCTTTCTTTCTTCATATAGGTTCTCCTTCCAAACGAACAAGGAGGAAGGAGCTGGCTAGAGCGGCCCGGCAACGGAGGATCGATGCCACTGTGGCCGAATATCTGCGGCTGGTGGACCTGGAGGACGAAGAAAGTGTGCAGTCGACCACAACAACTACGTCGTCTGCATCGGCCTCCGTTCCCCCACGGGCTGCCAGTGCCACCCAGCACAGTGGTCCACCCAGACTGAGCCGGGCTGCCAAAGCCAAACGCCACCGCCGAGTAGCAAGGACAACAGCTACAGCTTCCTCTCACAGCCGTTGCACCTACAAGGCATTGAAGGCACGCCTGCGCCGCAGTACCCTGATGGTGTCCCGCCTCCAGCAGGAGCTCCACCACTTTTCCAACCAGTTGGAGGGGCTCCGCGTAGAGCATGCCTTGCTCCGCCAGGAGCATGATGCCCTGGCCCAAAAAGTTGACAGCATCCACCCATAGTGTCTCTTGCCCCTTTTTTAGAGACTTTTGGGGGGTGGGAATTGGGAGTTGGGTTTTTGGGGACTTTTGAAGGACAATCGTTGGGGTTAGGGAGGGTCTTGCGGGAGATTATTTTGTTAGGGATATAAATATACTTTTTCAAACTTTATCTGAGCATACCCGTTTCTTACTGCTTGCCTGGTGGGTGGGGGTTTAACAGTGACTTTGTTTTCCTGAAAGTTTAGTTCCATTTTCTTCCTTTAAGTGTAAATGCCCAAATGTTTTCAACACTAAGTGCCTCTCACAGACTAAGTGAAGTGAATCCAAGAGTCCTAGGACTTTAGTAGTATTACCTTCAGTCTCTTGTCTCTCCTACTAATACTCCATTATACCCCCAAACCACCAAACGCTTATCTTACCTGTAATTTGTGTTTGAAAGTAGGGCTAGACCCAGGGCTGGCTCCACGGGAAACAGCGAATAAGTTTGGCAATCTTGGTCCGATAAAATTTCCTCATAGCGGTGGTACTAGTGGTGTGACACAGTGGCAGTTGCATGCCTATGAAAAAAAAGAAAATGAAATCTGGTTTGTCCTCCTGACCAATTCAACGGTACAACTGAGAATATAGCAGGTGACAGAAGTACAGTAGAACAGTGCCACATTGTAGCCTAACAAATGGTAAAGTATAACTACTAATTCGGTTGAAGTTCTTTCACATTAGCAATGGTTCTTTGTCCAGCAGAGTAAGAATATATCCTCGGATTTCTTCACCAGCCTGTTGCTATCACCTTATCCTCCCCAGCAAGTGTGTGGATTTATTGCTGTAATTTAGTCACACATCAATCAAAACCACACAGCCCGGGGGAAGAGGGTTAGGGTTTGAAAAATGGATGGGTACGGGGGTTTTTGGGAAAGGTTTTGGGAGACAAGAAAAAATAGCACAGCATAGACAAACAATTGTGAACATAAACAAATCTTTGGGTACAAACCTATCCATCAATCTTTGAAAGTGCATGCACTACTGCATGCATGTCAGTGAAAAGTAAGTAGTACTTTCGACAACTGTGGAAGAAAGAATGCGACAGTACAGGGCCTGTGTGGAATTATTGATAACGATATTCAACATAAGGTCTCTGTAGCCAGATACCCGAGAGCCTTGCTGGTCACTATAAATCCATTCACAACAACACTCAGTGGGGTTGGTCTGGAAGGTATAGTAGATAGAAAAGGAGAAATTGCTTTTTTTCTAGGTGTCCCCTCACTCACCAGGGTTGCCCCTTGGTGACATGCTTCATCATTGGGGCCATCCCAGTCCTCTACGGCCTGGGGCGTGCTGCGACTTGCGAATTACGTAGGAGCACTTACAAATGACTATGTGTGGTGCAGATGTGATAGTGGAGTGGAGTAAGTGATGTGTTAAGGGATCAATTTAGAAGCAGAGAGAGATCCAAGAAATGCAGTCACAGTCAGAGAAAAAGGCAAGGGATACTGTATCTATGTGGTTGTAGTGGTCCTGTTGGAAGTCGTAAGTAAGTTGCCTGCAGAAAAAAAATCCTCTTATTAGCGGCACTCCTCATTGCAGCCGACGCTTCGTCCATCGATGTTGGTCACCAGAAGACACCCTGTAAAAAAAAGCACAGCATAGACAAACAACTGAACATAAACAATTCTTTGGGTACAAACCTATCCATCAATCTTTGAAAGTGCATGCACTACTGCATGCATGTCAGTGAAAAGTAAGTAGTACTTTCGACAACTGTGGAAGAAAGAATGCGACAGTACAGGGCCTGTGTGGAATTATTGATAACGATATTCAACATAAGGTCTCTGTAGCCAGATACCCGAGAGCCTTGCTGGTCACTATAAATCCATTCACAACAACACTCAGTGGGGTTGGTCTGGAAGGTATAGTAGATAGAAAAGGAGAAATTGCTTTTTTTCTAGGTGTCCCCTCACTCACCAGGGTTGCCCCTTGGTGACATGCTTCATCATTGGGGCCATCCCAGTCCTCTACGGCCTGGGGCGTGCTGCGACTTGCGAATTACGTAGGAGCACTTACAAATGACTATGTGTGGTGCAGATGTGATAGTGGAGTGGAGTAAGTGATGTGTTAAGGGATCAATTTAGAAGCAGAGAGAGATCCAAGAAATGCAGTCACAGTCAGAGAAAAAGGCAAGGGATACTGTATCTATGTGGTTGTAGTGGTCCTGTTGGAAGTGGTAAGTAAGTTGCCTGCAGAAAAAAAATCCTCTTATTAGCGGCACTCCTCCATTGCAGCCGACGCTTCGTCCATCGATGTTGGTCACCAGAAGACACCCTGTAAAAAAAAGCACAGCATAGACAAACAACTGAACATAAACAATTCTTTGGGTACAAACCTATCCATCAATCTTTGAAAGTGCATGCACTACTGCATGCATGTCAGTGAAAAGTAAGTAGTACTTTCGACAACTGTGGAAGAAAGAATGCGACAGTACAGGGCCTGTGTGGAATTATTGATAACGATATTCAACATAAGGTCTCTGTAGCCAGATACCCGAGAGCCTTGCTGGTCACTATAAATCCATTCACAACAACACTCAGTGGGGTTGGTCTGGAAGGTATAGTAGATAGAAAAGGAGAAATTGCTTTTTTTCTAGGTGTCCCCTCACTCACCAGGGTTGCCCCTTGGTGACATGCTTCATCATTGGGGCCATCCCAGTCCTCTACGGCCTGGGGCGTGCTGCGACTTGCGAATTACGTAGGAGCACTTACAAATGACTATGTGTGGTGCAGATGTGATAGTGGAGTGGAGTAAGTGATGTGTTAAGGGATCAATTTAGAAGCAGAGAGAGATCCAAGAAATGCAGTCACAGTCAGAGAAAAAGGCAAGGGATGCTGTATCTATGTGGTTGTAGTGGTCCTGTTGGAAGTGGTAAGTAAGTTGCCTGCAGAAAAAAAATCCTCTTATTAGCGGCACTCCTCCATTGCAGCTGACGCTTCGTCCATCAATGTTGGTGACCAGAAGACACCCTGTCCACTGCCTGCCTGATGCTGAATTGTGGCTCGCTACTGTGAAGCCTGACTCCATCCTTTTTTCCCCATTGCAGAGACTGAAACCCGGCCTGTAATTATTCAACGAAAAACAGGAAGTGATATAATATTACAACACCACTGATAAATAAATATAAGGTATGTAGGCTGTGGAGTGCAAAAAGTCACAATTTGATTTTCCTAGTAGACAGTACAATATTTTTGAAAGTGCGTACTCTGTCTGAGTCACCTTTTGAAGGATAAATAAGTATGGGCAAATTAATGTAGCGGATCTTTCCCCTCAAGCTAGGTGTACTGTAAACTGTGTTTTAGAACAAAATTAGATCTTCCTAGCAGTGCTCCCACCCAGACCCTTACTAAAGCCAGTCGGAAAAATGTAGAAGACCCCCAATCAAATCTCAAAAAACGAGGCCGAGCAGAAAACTGGTGACAAAACTTACTTTGAAAGTAAAAGTAGGCCGAAGTACCCCCTTCCTAATTACCCCTTACCCACCGTGGATTGCATTCAAACCACTTGCAAGCAACCAAGCAAAATTAGCCATAGCCAGCATCGCTCCAAGACTCGAAATCCCCCCCACTCAAACACATGCAATAGAAATACTGCTAACCCTAACGAACCCTAAGTTAAGAATAGTGGCAAAGGCTTTCTTTAACTATGCCAAATCCCCCCTTTCCCACCATGGATTTTCTTCAAATGACTTGCAACCAAAATTACACATTCTCACGAGTGCTCTAAGAGAGAACACCCCGAAACACATGCAATCCTGCTGCTAGGGCTAACCCTAACGAACCCTAAGTTACAAAAAGTGCCAAAAGGCTTTTCCGCAAGGATTTTGTCCCAACCACTTCTACCCGGTATTAGACCTTCCCAGGAATGCCCCAAGACCCGCCAACCCAACCCACCCGCCAAGAAGCATAACACCCCCAAACAGGCCAAAAGCAAAATCTCATACTTGCAATATTTCTCGGCCTTCGGTCCAAACGCGCTGCGTAGCTAGGCCATAAGTCGGGGTTGCCACGACGGATTTCCTGAAAAGCAAATGCAATCAAGATTAGAGTGTCCCAGCAGTGCTCCCAGACCACGAAACTCACCCACAAACAGACGGAACCCCCCCTAAGAGCACCTCAAAGGCAAGCAAGTCATCAAAAACACAAAAAAAAATTCCGCCTGGGATTTGGTCCAAAACACTTTTATCCGGTATTAAAGCTTCCCAGAAATGGCCCCAGAGCCGTCAACCCAGGAGAAAACGAGTAGAAGACCCCCAAACAGCCAAAGAACAAAAGTACAAAAATGGGGACTTAGTCAATTTTTCACAAATTTCCCAAATCACTCCGCGCGCGCTCTGCAGCTAGGCCCTAACTCCCCTCTGCCACCATGGATTTGCTTCAAACCTCTTGCAAAGTAAAGTATATATAGCCAGCAGTGCGCCCAGACCCCGAAACCCACCCACAAACACCAGGAAGCCCCCCAAACAGGCCCCCGAAAACGCTACATTGAGCAAAATGTCAGAAATAGCCAAAAAAAAAATCGGCCTGGATTTTGTCCCAACCACTTCTACCCGGTATTAGACCTTCCCAGGAATGCCCCAAGACCCGCCAACCCACCCGCCAAGAAGCATAACACCCTCCAAACAGGCCAAAAGCAAAATCTCATACTTGCAATATTTCTCGGCCTTCGGTCCAAACGCGCTGCGTAGCTAGGCCATAAGTCGGGGTTGCCACGACGGATTTCCTGAAAAGCAAATGCAATCAAGATTAGAGTGTCCCAGCAGTGCTCCCAGACCACGAAACTCACCCACAAACACAGGGAAGCCCCCCAAACAGGCCCCCGAAAACGCTACATTGAGCAAAATGTCAGAAATAGCCAAAAAAAAAAAATCGGCCTGGATTTTGTCCCAACCACTTCTACCCGGTATTAGACCTTCCCAGGAATGCCCCAAGACCCGCCAACCCAACCCACCCGCCAAGAAGCATAACACCCCCAAACAGGCGAAAAGCAAAATCTCATACTTGCAATATTTCTCGGCCTTCGGTCCAAACGCGCTGCGTAGCTAGGCCATAAGTCGGGGTTGCCACGACGGATTTCCTGAAAAGCAAATGCAATCAAGATTAGAGTGTCCCAGCAGTGCTCCCAGACCACGAAACTCACCCACAAACACCGGGAAGCCCCCCAAACAGGCCCCCGAAAACGCTACATTGAGCAAAATGTCAGAAATAGCCAAAAAAAAATCGGCCTGGATTTTGTCCCAACCACTTCTACCCGGTATTAGACCTTCCCAGGAATGCCCCAAGACACGCCAACCCACCCGCCAAGAAGCATAACACCCCCAAACAGGCCAAAAGCAAAATCTCATACTTGCAATATTTCTCGGCCTTCGGTCCAAACGCGCTGCATAGCTAGGCCATAAGTCGGGGTTGCCACGACGGATTTCCTGAAAAGCAAATGCAATCAAGATTAGAGTGTCCCAGCAGTGCTCCCAGACCACGAAACTCACCCACAAACAGACGGAACCCCCCCTAAGAGCACCTCAAAGGCAAGCAAGTCATCAAAAACACAAAAAAATTTCCGCCTGGGATTTGGTCCAAAGCACTTTTATCCGGTATTAAAGCTTCCCAGAAATGGCCCCAGAGCCGTCAACCCAGGAGAAAACGAGTAGAAGACCCCCAAACAGCCAAAGAGCAAAAGTACAAAAATGGGGACTTAGTCAATTTTTCACAAATTTCCCAAATCACACCGCGCGCGCTCTGCAGCTAGGCCCTAACTCCCCTCTGCCACCATGGATTTGCTTCAAGCCTCTTGCAAAGTAAAGTATATATAGCCAGCAGTGCGCCCAGACCCCGAAACCCACCCACAAACACCAGGAAGCCCCCCAAACAGGCCCCCGAAAACGCTACATTGAGCAAAATGTCAGAAATAGCCACAAAAAAAATCGGCCTGGATTTTGTCCCAACCACTTCTACCCGGTATTAGACCTTCCCAGGAATGCCCCAAGACCCGCCAACCCTCCCGCCAAGAAGCATAACACCCCCAAACAGGCCAAAAGCAAAATCTCATACTTGCAATATTTCTCGGCCTTCGGTCCAAACGCGCTGCGTAGCTAGGCCATAAGTCGGGGTTGCCACGACGGATTTCCTGAAAAGCAAATGCAATCAAGATTAGAGTGTCCCAGCAGTGCTCCCAGACCACGAAACTCACCCGCAAACACCAGGAAGCCCCCCTAAGAGCACCACAAAGGCAAGCAAGTCATCAAAAACACAAATAATTTTCCGCCTGGGATTTGGTCCAAAACACTTTTATCCGGTATTAGAGCTTCCCAGCAATGGCCCCAGAGCCGTCAACTCACCTGCAAAGAGGTACAACAACACCCCCACAAGTGCTGAGTCTTTCTTCATTGGGCGTAAACCAGCCCTCTGGTTTGATGGAAATAGGAGTCTGGAGGAGGAGGATAGAGGAGCATGTTCTTCTGAAATTGTGAACCTGAGGAATACAGACTGCGGCAACTTCAAATCAATTAGCAAACCAGTGAAGACAGTTCTGCTGATGGGCTTGATTTTGTGATTATCTGATTAAAGTTTGAAATATATTAACTGTGCACAACAAAGAAAGACAGACAGACAGGAATAAAAGTGAATAGGGACGAAAAAGAAAGTTATTGATTCGTTGTCTCATTTTCAGGGCTTGGTATCACGGTCCAGGAATAAGAATAAGGCTTCGTCATCATACTCTGCGAATTCAGGCAGGGTGAGCTCAGTGTCACCTGACAGAGTAGAAATTCCCTCATCTATGTTGCTGGCCACCTCCTCTTCATCCGGCACGCTTTCTCGTACTCTGAAATCTGGTGGTATGAGGTGCTGATTCATCTTGATCATTGTTAACCTCTCCACATTTTTGGGCGAGAGGCGGCTCCGTTTGGGAGTTACAATGCCACCAGCAGCACTGAAAACCCGTTCAGAAGACACGCTTGCGAGTGGGCAAGACAAGTAGTTTAAAGCCAGGTTGGTGAGCTGTGGCCACAATTCTTTTTTCCCATGCCAATACGCCAATGGGTCAGAATTAACATAGACCTCTGTTGAGTCATTCAGATAGTCCTTCACCATCGACTCAAGGTCCTCTACCAAGGTTCCTCCACTTTGCTTAGCTCTTGCTGTGCCTCTGACCTTTTGAGAACCAAACCCACGCAGAGCTAGCCAATCCTCTTCAGCCTCCAATGTTTCTGTTGTGTCTCGTGCAGATGATCCGGTTGCCGGTGTCTTTAACGGCTGAGAGGTCACTTGTGCCACAGCCACAGGTGCAGAAGTGGATTGTTTTGACTGGGGATGGCCTGCTGATGTACTGCCATTTCCTTCAATTTTCAGCCGTTCTGTTTCAAACCTCTTGGCTGACAAGGCTAGCCAACGTTTGTACTTTGGAACATGTTCATCATCAAAAGGAAAGAATGCTTGGCCTGCCAGCGCCTTTTTGTAGCGTGGATCCAGAATAGTAGCACAAATGTAATGCTGTTCTGAGTGGATCTTTTTAAGACGTTCATCACCTTGTAGGAGCTCTAATAATTGCTCAGCCAGAAGCAAAGAGTCTTGGTTTTTGTCATCTTTTTCAAACACAGAACACACCTCCTTCAGTTGGTCCTCCAGCATGTACAACAATGGGATAGCTTTTCCCAAATTAGAGTCCTCCTTGCTGACTGCACGCGTGAAGAACTCAAAAGGACGAAGCATGCGTGTCAGGCCTTGAACTATGTTCCATTGCGGCCCACCCATCCTCAGCTCCTCTGTACCCTCTGTAAGGAAATATTGATCGAGTTCCATATACTGCTCATACAGACGCTCAAGCATGTAGAAGGTTGAGTTCCAACGTGTTACCACCTCCTGGATGAGTGCTTTCACTGGCATTTTACGTTGATATAGCAGGCTCCTCAGCTGCTTCCGGGCCTTAAAAGAATGGCTGAAATGCTTGCACATTTTTCGGCAGGTGTCCAATACACTGTACGCTGCACTGGCTTTATTAGCCAAGAATTTTTGGACAACCAGGTTTATACAGTGCGCCAAACACGGCACTCTGAAATAGTAACCGTCCCTCATGGCCTTAACTATATTGGCGCCATTGTCCGTGGAAACATAACCAACCTGGCGTTTTAGTGGGGACAGCCAGTTAAGGACCTTTGTTTTAAAGACATCCAAAATGTTTTCTGCTGTTTGACGTTTCTCCAAACCAAACATGGCTAGTGTTGCATGTTTCCGAGCAGCTTTAAAAACAATGTCCGTGTCAACACCTGTGTTTAGCTTTGCTTTAGCCCCTGAAAAAGAGACCCAGTGTGCAGTGATGCACATGTAATCAGCGCCTGCGCCACTGGTCCACATGTCTGTTGTCAGATGTATAGTGTGAACAGCACTCTTCTGCAAAGCTGCCCCAATCACCTTCAGAACATCTTCATGTAGTGCTGGAACCTCAACTCGGGCAAAATAGAACCGGCTAGGAACCTTCCATTTAGGGCAGAGCGCTGCCACTAATTCTAGAAAACCAACCCCTTCTACAAAAGAAAAAGGGAGAAGGTCCAGAGCTAGCATTTTAGCCAGCTTAGTGTTATACAGACGCGCCAGTGGGTGGTTGCGTTCATATTGCGTTTCTGTAAACAACATCTTTTTAATGTTGCCCTGGACCAAGGATTTACGGGATGATGATGATATCTTCGACCCAGTTACGCTCGCTGATGAACTTTTCCGCATTGATGTCTCACTCTCTCCCACACTCTTAGTGTGGCTCACATGGGGTGTGCTGCTGACAGGGGTACTGGGTGTAAGTGAAGTGTTTGAATCGTCTTCTTCCTCCTCGTCATCATCAGATGAAAAATCAACGTTTTCATTACGTGCAATTCGGGCTTCCTTGACCGCGTCTAGGTGCGCAAACCATTGGACAGCGTGCGTTCTCCTAAGATGACCTCTCTGGCCTCCGGTACCATAGTTGGTACCAAACTTACCACGACTAACTCGAAGCTTACAAATGCTACAAATGGCTACGTTTTCCTTTTTTGGGCAAACACTAAAGAAGTCCCAAACTGGAGACTTGAAATGTCTTTGGGGGCCGGAGGAGGGGGCGATACTGGTGGTGGTGGTCCTGCTGCTAATGCCAGATGAAGTGGAGGATGTGGATTGCCGAACTTCAGTACGTTTTGCACTTTCACCACCACGAATTGAGGTCGAGGTGGGTACCTTCTTGCGAGGAAGAAATATGGAAGCGGTAGGTTTTGGTGTACTACTTAACTCCAAATCTAATGATTCCATTTCCATTGCCTCCTCGTCGACATCATCATCACGCTCAGCAGCTTCTCGGGATAGGGTCAAAATGTCTCTTTGCTGCATGCCCAGTGGGGCTGCAGTGACCATTGTGATGACTGGCTCGTCGTCATCGTGAGAGGCTTCATCACCAGCAGTATCTGTCACTTCTTGTTGAGCCTCATCACACTCCATAGGTATGAGTTTTTCGACGACCTTCCTTTTACGCTTAGGTACCGGTGTCAGATCATGGTGTGCCTCACTCTCAGGCTGCCGTGGTGGTACCCATTCGTCATCCAGATCATCAGAAGGCGGTGGGCTTGAAGAAGATGTAGACACCCGCCTTGATCTTTTCCTTGCTAGGGATGTGGAAGACAATGAATGATCATCAGGAGGAGTGGCTTCCAATGATACCTCGGCTTCATTGTCGATTTCCTGATGTGCCCCTACTTCGGGAGGAACAACTATTGTGGGCACTTGTGAACCTCCATGCACCTTTGCTTGCGCATCTCCTTTTGATGCCTCTCCTTCCACATGTACTTGGGCGTGTACTTGCACATGGTGTTGTTGTTGCGGCTGTGGTTGTGGTTGTTCAACACTTGTCAGATGAGTTACAACAACCTGTGTTGATTCAGGGACATTGCTGCTACTTTCTTGTGATGAGCCAACATCACTGGTCGATGGTGATTGGAGAAGTACACTGACTGCCTCTGAAGCACTAAAGGGCTTTGACTTAAGTTGGCGTGGTGGTGGAGGCACTGAACCCAATGGAGCAGGGGTGCTGCTCCCAGCTTGGTCCCCAGTAGATCCTGCTGCTGCAGGCGTACTTTTTTTTTTTCTCCCAAAAAACGTGGCGGGTGGCACACCAGCCTCCTTGGTAACTTGCTTCTTCTGCTCCTTACTAGCAACTTTCTTGCTAGAGGAGCTACGGAGACCTTTTTTTGGGGCCATCTTCTTCAGAGCAGGTCAGACAGCAGGCCGCAGTTGCACGAATTGTAGAGTTGTCTGAAGCCAGACGTGACGTCGCGTGACGTTATGCTGCACACACACACCGCTGCAGGACTTCTTCCTGGCACTGGTGGTTCTCTTGAGTCTTGTGCACCTAAAAACAATGGAAGACAGAAGAACATCAGTTCAGTTATACAGCACAAAAAAATCGAAAAACACTGCAAAATCAGCACAATCCCAATCCATCCATGCCCTCCATAATGTTTAAATTCAAGACAACCCACAGAAAGACTAGGCCCATGCAAGACTCACTACCCCTGGGCATAAATAAAGGTTGAAAAGTAGGCAAAATGGTTGCAGGCCTAACAACAAAGCCTGCATTCAAAATGGCCACTTGCCTGCCAGCACATGGCCAGTGCCTGTAGCTGCACTCAAAATGGCCACCAGCCACATGGCCTGTCCCTCCCCATGAACACCCCCAAAAATCGAAAAACACTGCAAAATCAGCACAATCCCATTCCATCCATGCCCTCCATGATGTTTAAGTTCAAGACAGCCCACAGAAAGACTAGGCCCATGCAAGACTCACTACCCCTGGGCATAAATAAAGGTTGAAAAGTAGGCAAAATGGTTGCAGGCCTAACAACAAAGCCTGCATTCAAAATGGCCACTTGCCTGCCAGCACATGGCCAGTGCCTGTAGCTGCACTCAAAATGGCCACCAGCCACATGGCCTGTCCCTCCCCATGAACACCCCCAAAAATCGAAAAACACTGCAAAATCAGCACAATCCCATTCCATCCATGCCCTCCATGATGTTTAAGTTCAAGACAGCCCACAGAAAGACTAGGCCCATGCTAGACTCAAATACCCCTGGTGAAAAGGCCACAAGTACAGGCCCAAAAAACGAAAATCACTGAAAAATCAGCACAATCCCATTCCATCCATGGCCTCCATGATGTTTAAATTCAAGACAACCCACAGAAAGACTAGGCCCATGCAAGACTCACTACCCCTGGGCATAAATAAAGGTTGAAAAGTAGGCAAAATGGTTGCAGGCCTAACAACAAAGCCTGCATTCAAAATGGCCACTTGCCTGCCAGCACATGGCCAGTGCCTGTAGCTGCACTCAAAATGGCCACCAGCCACATGGCCTGTCCCTCCCCATGAACACCCCCAAAAATCGAAAAACACTGCAAAATCAGCACAATCCCATTCCATCCATGCCCTCCATGATGTTTAAGTTCAAGACAGCCCACAGAAAGACTAGGCCCATGCTAGACTCAAATACCCCTGGTGAAAAGGCCACAAGTACAGGCCCAAAAAACGAAAATCACTGAAAAATCAGCACAATCCCATTCCATCCATGGCCTCCATGATGTTTAAATTCAAGACAACCCAAAGAAAGACTAGGCCCATGCAAGACTCACTACCCCTGGGCATAAATAAAGGTTGAAAAGTAGGCAAAATGGTTGCAGGCCTAACAACAAAGCCTGCATTCAAAATGGCCACTTGCCTGCCAGCACATGGCCAGTGCCTGTAGCTGCACTCAAAATGGCCACCAGCCACATGGCCTGTCCCTCCCCATGAACACCCCCAAAAATCGAAAAACACTGCAAAATCAGCACAATCCCATTCCATCCATGCCCTCCATGATGTTTAAGTTCAAGACAGCCCACAGAAAGACTAGGCCCATGCTAGACTCAAATACCCCTGGAGAAAAGGCCACAAGTACAGGCCCAAAAAACGAAAATCACTGAAAAATCAGCACAATCCCATTCCATCCATGGCCTCCAGGATGTTTAAATTCAAGACAACCCACAGAAAGACTAGGCCCATGCAAGACTCACTGCCCCTGGGCATAAATAAAGGTTGAAAAGTAGGCAAAATGGTTGCAGGCCTAACAACAAAGCCTGCATTCAAAATGGCCACTTGCCTGCCAGCACATGGCCAGTGCCTGTAGCTGCACTCAAAATGGCCACCAGCCACATGGCCTGTCCCTCCCCATGAACACCCCCAAAAATCGAAAAACACTGCAAAATCAGCACAATCCCATTCCATCCATGCCCTCCATGATGTTTAAGTTCAAGACAGCCCACAGAAAGACTAGGCCCATGCAAGACTCACTACCCCTGGGCATAAATAAAGGTTGAAAAGTAGGCAAAATGGTTGCAGGCCTAACAACAAAGCCTGCATTCAAAATGGCCACTTGCCTGCCAGCACATGGCCAGTGCCTGTAGCTGCACTCAAAATGGCCACCAGCCACATGGCCTGTCCCTCCCCATGAACACCCCCAAAAATCGAAAAACACTGCAAAATCAGCACAATCCCATTCCATCCATGCCATCCATGATGTTTAAGTTCAAACTAGCCCACAGAAAGACTAGGCCCATGCTAGACTCAAATACCCCTGGTGAAAAGGCCACAAGTACAGCCCCAAAAAACGAAAATGACTGAAAAATCAGCACAATCCCAATCCATCCATGCCCTCCATGATGTTTAAATTCAAGACAACCTACAGAAAGACTAGGCCCATGCTAGACTCAAATACCCCTGGTGAAAAGGCCACAAGTACAGCCCCAAAAAACGAAAATCACTGAAAAATCAGCACAATCCCAATCCATCCATGGCCTCCATAATGTTTAAGTTCAAGACAACCCACAGAAAGACTCAGTCCACCCACCACTGAGTACCCCTGGGCAAAAGGCCCCAAAACAGCCCAAAAATCGAAAATTCCAAAATTTTAGTTGCAGCAACTGTAATGCCCCAAACAAACTTACTTGTAAAATTTCCAATCCAACAGTGATCCAAAGAAAGTCAAAAAGGCCTCAAATCCAAATATCCAGCAGCATCCACAAAAAGTAATCCTTCCAGCTCCAGATCCAAATGAAAAGTGACCAGGAGATGGACAAAGCACTGGGAGGAGCCTGCTGAACAGGAACAGGAAGTTGAAGACTGTGGGGCACTTCCTTCCTCCCACCCCCCCCCCCCCCAAAATGGACTCCTCGCTAAAAAAGTGCAGGCAAATGTCAACCTAAGGAGTTATTCAGATAAAAATCATCATTTCTAGAAGGTTTATGCTGCTTGCTGGTGGATTTCTTGTGCAGAATTGCAAATTTTATATTTTCGCTCGCCACATCTCAAATCTCGCAATTGCGAAGTACCGCCAGACGTGATCTCGCCGTACTCCCGTTGACAAACTCTCGCTGGCAATCCGCGATGACGTTGCGCGCTCGCCAATTCCCGCGGGATCACACAGCAAGATCTAAAATGGCGCAGCACTCGCAAACTATTGAGAAAAACAACCCGGCAAACGATGATAAACGCCGCGCGCCGCAAAAATTGTATCACCAACGCCGCGCGCCGCAAAAAAAATCCGCTGCGTGCGGATTTGCGGATTTTGCGGGAAATTCGCAAATCTCGCGGATTGCGAATTTCCCAAAAATCCGCAAAATCCGCGAGCGAAACTGATTTTCCGCCCATGCTTAATCAGTATCATAAATGCTAAAATAAATAAATACAGCAGGTTCATTCTATATCATCAGACATGGATCACGTATCTAGACGGGAAACTTTCATCCCATTGTCCTATCCCAAGTGTACTGACAATTCCTCATGCATATTCAATCCATGTGGCATTTGCTCTGCAGATCTATAATATAGCGCGATTTTAATCTTCTCAATTTCTGTAAACGGTCTCCCCCTCTAATGTCAGCTGGGACACTGTTGGAATTGGGGTAGCCTGGCCTAGGGCAAGACTAGCATCTCAGAGGCTCAGTGTAAAGGTTGCAGACCACCCAAAAGTAACTCCACGCAATAGCACTCAAAAGAAAACACTACACCAAAAATGTGTGAAAATACGTTCCGCTTTATAAAAAAATTATATTCTCTTTGTTCTCACAATATAAATAGCTTAGATTATGTCAGGTCACTTTAGTATCAGCAATTGTGTTACTAAACTGCTAAGCAATTAATCAATTAACTTGTCAGTACTCTCACACTTATTACTCTAGGATTCACAGTTCAGTACCTTATAATCAATCAGGTGAAATATTAATCCGCTAGAACCTTGGGAGAGAAAACTACAGCTCAATCTAAGTACATGTAGATTTCCTTTTGGAGATGAAAGCACAAAACTTATTAATCAGGAAATTAATACAGACTTTGACAAGGTGCTAGCTTAAATCATCAACTGTACATTACTAGCGTTTCTAGCATTTAATTAGGCATAGTTTCTAAATATGACCTATACTCTACAACTAGTCTCAGCGATAGCAATAATACTTTTAACCTGCTATGCAAATTTTCAATCAATTCCTATAGTTCATTACCTTTAAACAAGCACTATAACAATAACTGGCAGGTAACCTTTAAGCTTTCTTAGGCCAGTTAAATATGCATTGTACTTGACTCTTTATTTGGCTTCTCACCAACCCTACTCCACCAGAGGGGGGGAAGGAAGCAATCTGTCACCAACTGTTGAGTACCAGGCTTTTGAAGTCAGTTATTGAGTTTTTAACAGTTAGGCCACTCGTTGCTTAGGCCCTCCTCCCTCTTCCTTCCTCCTCAGTTCTGCACCGAGTGGGGGAGGAAAACAGACGAGTAGGAGACCTTACTGGAGCTCCCTCGCCCTCCCTCACTCTTCCCGGCTTACTTGAATAGGCGGTCAGCCGGCAGTTCCTCCGCTCACCCCCTCAGCGCTCAATCACTTCACCTCAGGTGATCGGCCTCCACGCTCCCACGCAGCGGAGCGGAGGCCCTCTCAGCTTCAACTCGGGCCGCAGTCGCGGTGATTCCGCCACAGGAAGGATCTGTCCCACGTCGTGCAGAGCGGTCGTCAGACGCTCCACGGAGACGCTTCACGGAGACACTTCCTGACGGCGCCTCTCCTCCAGGCAGACGCTCCCTCGCCGGACATGCGCGGAAGGGCTCGCTCTTCTCCCGCCTCACCCGGCGGCCGCTCCCAGGAAGGACACTACTCGCCTGGGCCTGCTCGGTCCTAGGCCCCTCCTGTAGGGTCTGTGTTCGCGTCAACGGGCATGCGCGAAGGCGCTTTTGCGGAGTGTCTCGCCCTTCCCTCTCCAAGGGACACAATACTCTTCCAGGCAATGCGCCAGCAGCGCGGAAGGCGCTCCGGGGGTCCCGTCCACAGAGAGAAGCCTCTCAAGATCAGTGGATCCCGGGGCAGGCGCTGCCTACAGAAATCAGCTCCCTTCACCAGGCACTCCAGCGACCGGCCAGCTGCACGAGCAACCAGGACTCCCCAGGGAACCAGGGGACAAGTCTTCCTCAGCACCCAGGAAGGTAGGAGAACACTGTTAGTTCGTTTCCTTAACCTCAGCGCCCACTCTGCAAGGTCCTTTTAGCGCTCAAATTGAGATAGGGGTTGGGATCTAGGGAAGAAGGTTATCCTTCCTGAGTCTCCTTCTGCTGGGCAGAGGACTGCGCACCGCAGCACAGCAGTCTCCTTCTCCTTAATACTTCCCCTCCCTGATTTAGAAAAGGGGCAAGCTAGGCACCCAGGGTCTCCAGTAACTTCCCACAGTGGGGCCAAGACAAGTAACTAAAAGGGGAGTAGTGGGTTGGACCAAATAGGCAGCTTCCCAGTCCAGGAGGTCAACCCTAAGTCTAACCTTTTCCCACCCTTAGCTACCACCTGTCCTCCAGCTGACTTCCACAGGTAGACAAAATGGCTGCCCCGCATTCCGCCTTATATAGGCTGCCCTTCAGTGGTCCAGAATGGACCAGAAGGTTCTGGAATGCCCTATGTTAGGCTATGGCCAAGTTCTGTTTGTGACAGTTGGGGCAGTTGGTGGCCACCATTTTAGGTGGTGCCAACTTTCCTGACAGAACAGGCCTCTGGGCCTGAGGTAAAAGATTATGAGGGGGAGAAAGAACACCTATCCCCCTGGCCAACACCTACAAAAAGTCAGTAGACACAAAAATTAATAAGGGTATGACGGGCAAAAAGGGGACAAAATAAATAATAATTAGGAGGGACTTCGCCAAAAAGCCAGACAGGTCTAACACGCGTCCCCCCCCAGCTGAAAGTGGGGAGAACTACCCAACCCCTTGGGAGTCCTCATCACTAAGGCGGAAATACCTGGAGAGACCGTCTGCATTGGCGTGGTCCACTCCAGGCCGATGTTCCACCCGGAAGTCCATTCCCTGTAGGGAGATGAACCACCTCAACAACTTGGGATTTTCCCCCTTCATTTGCATCAGCCAACGAAGGGGTCGGTGGTCAGTCTGAACCAGGAAGTGCGAGCCAAAGAGGTATGGCCGCAGCTTCTTCAGAGCCCACACCACCGCAAAAGCTTCCCTCTCAATGGCACTCCACTTCTGTTCCCGGGGAAGCAGTCTCCTGGATAAGAAGACTACGGGTTGATCCAGGCCCTCTTCATTCAGTTGCGATAACACTGCCCCAATGCCATGTTCTGATGCATCTGTTTGGACAATGAACTCCTTGGAGAAGTCTGGGGCCTTCAGGACCGGTGCCGCACACATTGCCTGTTTCAACTTTTCAAAGGCTTGCTGACAAGCCTTTGTCCAAACTACCCGTCGAGGTTGTTTCTTGGAGGTGAGCTCTGTGAGGGGCGCTACAATAGTGCCATACCCCTTCACAAAGCGACGGTAGTAGCCTGTGAGGCCCAGGAAAGCTCGGACCTCAGTCTGTGTCTTGGGGGGTTCCCAGGCCATGATTGCCTCAATCTTCGCCTGCAGGGGCTGCACAGTCCCCCTACCCACCAAGTGTCCAAGGTACACAACCGACCCCTGCCCAATCTGGCATTTGCTGGCTTTGATGGTCAATCCAGCTTGTCTCAGGGCCTGGAGAACGGCCTGCAAATGCTGCAGATGGTCCTCCCAGCTACTACTGAAGACAGCAATGTCATCCAAGTAGGCAGCAGAGAAACTCTCCAATCCAGAGAGGACCTGGTTCACCAGCCGCTGAAATGTGGGAGGGGCGTTCTTGAGCCCAAAGGGAATCACACAGAACTGGTAGTGTCCCTCAGGCGTGGAGAAGGCTGACCTTTCCCTTGCTCCATCTGTCAAGGAGATCTGCCAGTACCCTGAAGTCAGGTCAAAGGTACTCAAATATTGGGCAGCTCCTAGCCGGTCAATCAATTCATCCGCCCTAGGGATCGGATGAGCATCAGTCTTGGTTACTGAATTCAGTCCTCGGTAATCCACACAGAACCTCAGTTCAGGTGTGGTGCCTGGTGGTGCGGCTTTTGGCACAAGCACCACTGGACTGGACCAAGGGCTGTTGGAAGGTTCAATTACTCCCAGCTCTAGCATCTTGGCAACTTCTCCATGGATGCTAGCCTTCACCTTGTCAGACAGCCGGTAGGTCTTGGACTTCACTGGTGGGCTGTCTCCTGTGTCCACATCATGGGTACACAGGTGGGTCCTTCCCGGGACAAGGGAGAACAACGAAGAGTACTGCTCCAGGATCTGGCGGCAGTCCTCCCGTTGCTCGGGAGTTAGAGTAGGAGAGAGAATCACTCCCTCCACTGACCCATTCTTCTCGTGGTGACGAAAAGAGATCTGGGAGAGGTTCGCTTTCCGCTTCCTCTTCCCCGTCAGTCACCATCATCAACATGACTTCGGGCCTCTCATGGTGGGGCTTGAGTCGGTTGGCATGCAGCACCCGTAGGGGCTGTCGAGGGGTCTTAAGGTCCACCAGGTATGTGGCCTTACCCTTCTTCTCCAACACCTCAAAGGGGCCTGTCCAGCGATCCTGGAGGGCGCTAAGCTCTCCAGGCTCCATCACCCACACTTTCTGGCCAGGATCCAATTCCACCTGGTGAGCATTGTGGTCGTACCACTCCTTCATGACTGCCTGGCTGGCCTCCAAGTTGTCAGAAGCTTGCTTCCACAACTTTGCCATTTGGCTCCTGAAGGCCAGCATGTAGCTCACCACATCCTGGGGGGGTTTCCTGGGAGACTTCTCCCAACCATCCTTCACCAGGCTGAGAGGACCGCGTACAGGGTGCCCATACAGAAGCTCAAAGGGGCTGAAGCCCACTCCCTTCTGGGGCACTTCCCTGTAGGAAAAGAGTAAACAGGGTAGGAGGACATCCCATTTCCTCCGCAGGCTCTCGGGCAGACTTCTGATCATGCCTTCAAGGTCTTATTAAACCTCTCCACCAGTCCATTCGACTGGGGGTGATAAGGAGTGGTGAACCGGTAGGTCACTCCACACTCCTTCCACATTGCCCGCATATAAGCTGACATGAAGTTGGTCCCCCTGTCGGACACAACTTCCTTGGGAAATCCCACTCGGGTAAAGATTCCCATTAGGGCTCTTGCCACTACAGGTGCAGTGACTGTCCTCAGAGGTATTGCCTCTGGGTACCGTGTGGCATGATCCACCAGAACCAGGATAAACCTGTGACCAGCTGTTGTTGGTGGATCCAAAGGCCCTACAATGTCGATGCCCACCCTCTCAAAGGGTGTGCTAACGACTGGAAGTGGTTCCAGGGGAGCCTTTAGCTTCACCCCTGTTTTCCCACTGGCCTGGCAGGTTACACAAGTCCTACAGTATGTGTTGGACGCCACTTTCATCTGAGGCCAGTAAAAGTGGAGGACAAGCCGTGCAAAGGTCTTGTCCTGGCCTAAGTGTCCTGCCAGGGGTATGGCATGAGCCAATTCCAAAAGAAAGGCTCGGTACTGTTGCGGGACTACCAAGGCCCTCGATGAACCAGGCGAGGGTACCTTGGGTTCACTGTAGAGGAGTCCATCCTCCCAGTAAATATGGTAATGTCCCGTAACATCACCTGCTGCTTGGGCTTCAGCCTGTCGCCTCAGTCCCTCAAGGGTGGGGCACTCCCTCTGCCCCTTACAGAATTCTTCTCTGGTAGGACCTCCCTCCACATGCCACTCCACAGGGATGGGTAAATCCTCCAGAGAGTCTACTTCCCCCTCCACGGACTCCTGGTCCACCACCGCAGGTGGCCGATCTGTCTCATGGGGAGTGGAAGCCGGAGCAGGCTTTCTCTGTCTCCGGGTCTGTCCCTTCTTAGCAGCGGGTTGGGCCATTGTTCCAGGCTCCAACCCAGGCGAACTCCCTCTCCGGGCAGTCGCAGACCGTGTGCTGACACAGGCCCAGTCAGGTGTACCCAGCATCGCAGAATGCGTCCGGTATTCCACCTCTCTCCAAGTGTTGTGTTCCATGTCATTCCCCAACAGACAATCGACTGGCACGGCAGGGCTTACGGCAACTCGAAGTGAACCTGCAACCCCCTCCAACTCAAAGGGAACCTCAGCCACTGGATAGTGGCCCATTCTGCCGTCAGCCATCGCGGCGGGGTGGAGTACATTAGGAACAACCTGCTCTGGAGACACCAGCTGACTTCTCACCATAGTCATGCTGGCTCCTGTATCTCTCAGAGCCTCCCCTCTCTGGCCATTGATGGTAACCCATTGCCCATACTTTGTAGTATTTGGGGGCACCTGGATCTTTGGCACCATCTCCCGCTCTCTCAGGGACACTAAGGTGACACCCGCCCACTCACCCCCCTTATCTAAGGGCAACTCCTCCCCGAGCGCTACACTAGCTACTCCCGGTGACTTTCCTCCGGTGGGAGGGGGTGGTCTCTTTGGGCATCTGACATCTCCCTTATAATGTCCAACGCCACCGCATTCAAAACAGTGGAGAACCCTGGGCTGCTGGCTTTGGCCAGGATTAGGGTTTTGGGGCGGGTTTGCCCTAGGGGTGAAACCTGCTCCCTTCCCTTGGAAGTTATTTTGGGGACCTTTAGAGAACTCCTTCTTTTTCTCCCCCCCTCCTTCTTCTGGGGGGCGCCCTGTCCGGCTTTTTGAGATTCCCCTCCAGTCCCCTTGGAGGACACCCGGGTACTTGCCCAGATGTCCGCCTCCTCTGCAAGCTTCCGGGGATTGGTCAGCTTGCTGTCCACCAGGTGTTGGCGCAGCTCAGGAAAACATTTCTCGAGGAGGTGTTCTCTCAAAAATAGATCATACAGCCCCTCATAATCTTTTACCTCACTGCCCTTGACCCAACCCTCTAAGGCCTTTCTGGCGTAGTCAAGGAAGTCCACCCAGTTCCTAGTGCTCAACTTGTGGCTCCCCCTGAACTTCTGTCGGTACTTTTCTGGGGTGAGCCCGAACTTCCTTAACAACGCCAGCTTCATGGTGGGGTAGTTTGTCTGTTCCTCTGGATCCAGGGCCAGCAAGGTGTCCCGACCAGCAGGAGGCATGTACTTGTACAAACTACCCCCCCAGTGCTTCTCCTGCACTCCATGAACCCTCAGAGAAACCTCATAAGCGGCCAGCCACTTAGCTACATCGTCCCCCTGACTGAAGCTCGCTATCAGGTCCTTTGGTATATAGGGTTTGGTCTCCCTGGCTGACTCCTTTGGTTCGCTGCCACCATTCCTACTAGGAGAGGACCCCCGTCGCAGACTTTGGAGCTCCAGTTCCTTCAGTCTAAACTCGTGGGCCATCCTCCTCTCCTCTTTCTCCTGCTCCAACTTGGCCAACTCCCACCTTAACTGTCTTTTCTCCCTCCTATCGGTGAGCTCGGCTTCCGTTAGGCTTCCCCCAGAGATGCTACTGCCCTTTCTGGAGTAGGACACTGGTCCGGTGAGTAAGTTTTCCCCCTCATGGCGGAATAACTCTTCTACCTCCCCCACCGTGTCCTGGTCGACCTCTTCATCCTCCTCCTTCTTTCCTTGGTGTGCCTCCACCCAGGCCCTAAGACTGGTCTGGAGCTCCCCCTTCCTGGCACCATGTTTGAAAAATACCCCCATTTGTTGGCAGAACATTTTCAATTGTGACACGGAATAGACTTCCAGGTTTTCCACAGCGAACTCCATTGTGAGTCAGGCAAACCTAGATACACACCAGAAATTTCAGAGTGGCAAGGGCAACCTAAAGCCAACTCCACCCACCACCAGGAATAAATTTGGAAAAAACAAAAAGACTAATTGGGAGGGCCGCAAGGAGAAAACTCCTGGTGTAGGTTTGGTGTATTATGTCAAATTACTAGTGAGTAGCTGCAACCAAGTCAGGATCCCACCGCTAGGCACCAATATGTTGGAATTGGGGTAGCCTGGCCTAGGGCAAGACTAGCATCTCAGAGGCTCAGTGTAAAGGTTGCAGACCACCCAAAAGTAACTCCACGCAATAGCACTCAAAAGAAAACACTACACCAAAAATGTGTGAAAATACGTTCCGCTTTATAAAAAAATAATATTCTCTTTGTTCTCACAATATAAATAGCTTAGATTATGTCAGGTCACTTTAGTATCAGCAATTGTGTTACTAAACTGCTAAGCAATTAATCAATTAACTTGTCAGTACTCTCACACTTATTACTCTAGGATTCACAGTTCAGTACCTTATAATCAATCAGGTGAAATATTAATCCGCTAGAACCTTGGGAGAGAAAACTACAGCTCAATCTAAGTACATGTAGATTTCCTTTTGGAGATGAAAGCACAAAACTTATTAATCAGGAAATTAATACAGACTTTGACAAGGTGCTAGCTTAAATCATCAACTGTACATTACTAGCGTTTCTAGCATTTAATTAGGCATAGTTTCTAAATATGACCTATACTCTACAACTAGTCTCAGCGATAGCAATAATACTTTTAACCTGCTATGCAAATTTTCAATCAATTCCTATAGTTCATTAACTTTAAACAAGCACTATAACAATAACTGGCAGGTAACCTTTAAGCTTTCTTAGGCCAGTTAAATATGCATTGTACTTGACTCTTTATTTGGCTTCTCACCAACCCTACTCCACCAGAGGGGGGGAAGGAAGCAATCTGTCACCAACTGTTGAGTACCAGGCTTTTGAAGTCAGTTATTGAGTTTTTAACAGTTAGGCCACTCGTTGCTTAGGCCCTCCTCCCTCTTCCTTCCTCCTCAGTTCTGCACCGAGTGGGGGAGGAAAACAGACGAGTAGGAGACCTTACTGGAGCTCCCTCGCCCTCCCTCACTCTTCCCGGCTTACTTGAATAGGCGGTCAGCCGGCAGTTCCTCCGCTCACCCCCTCAGCGCTCAATCACTTCACCTCAGGTGATCGGCCTCCACGCTCCCACGCAGCGGAGCGGAGGCCCTCTCAGCTTCAACTCGGGCCGCAGTCGCGGTGATTCCGCCACAGGAAGGATCTGTCCCACGTCGTGCAGAGCGGTCGTCAGACGCTCCACGGAGACGCTTCACGGAGACACTTCCTGACGGCGCCTCTCCTCCAGGCAGACGCTCCCTCGCCGGACATGCGCGGAAGGGCTCGCTCTTCTCCCGCCTCACCCGGCGGCCGCTCCCAGGAAGGACACTACTCGCCTGGGCCTGCTCGGTCCTAGGCCCCTCCTGTAGGGTCTGTGTTCGCGTCAACGGGCATGCGCGAAGGCGCTTTTGCGGAGTGTCTCGCCCTTCCCTCTCCAAGGGACACAATACTCTTCCAGGCAATGCGCCAGCAGCGCGGAAGGCGCTCCGGGGGTCCCGTCCACAGAGAGAAGCCTCTCAAGATCAGTGGATCCCGGGGCAGGCGCTGCCTACAGAAATCAGCTCCCTTCACCAGGCACTCCAGCGACCGGCCAGCTGCACGAGCAACCAGGACTCCCCAGGGAACCAGGGGACAAGTCTTCCTCAGCACCCAGGAAGGTAGGAGAACACTGTTAGTTTGTTTCCTTAACCTCAGCGCCCACTCTGCAAGGTCCTTTTAGCGCTCAAATTGAGATAGGGGTTGGGATCTAGGGAAGAAGGTTATCCTTCCTGAGTCTCCTTCTGCTGGGCAGAGGACTGCGCACCGCAGCACAGCAGTCTCCTTCTCCTTAATACTTCCCCTCCCTGATTTAGAAAAGGGGCAAGCTAGGCACCCAGGGTCTCCAGTAACTTCCCACAGTGGGGCCAAGACAAGTAACTAAAAGGGGAGTAGTGGGTTGGACCAAAAAGGCAGCTTCCCAGTCCAGGAGGTCAACCCTAAGTCTAACCTTTTCCCACCCTTAGCTACCACCTGTCCTCCAGCTGACTTCCACAGGTAGACAAAATGGCTGCCCCGCATTCCGCCTTATATAGGCTGCCCTTCAGTGGTCCAGAATGGACCAGAAGGTTCTGGAATGCCCTATGTTAGGCTATGGCCAAGTTCTGTTTGTGACAGTTGGGGCAGTTGGTGGCCACCATTTTAGGTGGTGCCAACTTTCCTGACAGAACAGGCCTCTGGGCCTGAGGTAAAAGATTATGAGGGGGAGAAAGAACACCTATCCCCCTGGCCAACACCTACAAAAAGTCAGTAGACACAAAAATTAATAAGGGTATGACGGGCAAAAAGGGGACAAAATAAATAATAATTAGGAGGGACTTCGCCAAAAAGCCAGACAGGTCTAACACGCGTCCCCCCCCAGCTGAAAGTGGGGAGAACTACCCAACCCCTTGGGAGTCCTCATCACTAAGGCGGAAATACCTGGAGAGACCGTCTGCATTGGCGTGGTCCACTCCAGGCCGATGTTCCACCCGGAAGTCCATTCCCTGTAGGGAGATGAACCACCTCAACAACTTGGGATTTTCCCCCTTCATTTGCATCAGCCAACGAAGGGGTCGGTGGTCAGTCTGAACCAGGAAGTGCGAGCCAAAGAGGTATGGCCGCAGCTTCTTCAGAGCCCACACCACCGCAAAAGCTTCCCTCTCAATGGCACTCCACTTCTGTTCCCGGGGAAGCAGTCTCCTGGATAAGAAGACTACGGGTTGATCCAGGCCCTCTTCATTCAGTTGCGATAACACTGCCCCAATGCCATGTTCTGATGCATCTGTTTGGACAATGAACTCCTTGGAGAAGTCTGGGGCCTTCAGGACCGGTGCCGCACACATTGCCTGTTTCAACTTTTCAAAGGCTTGCTGACAAGCCTTTGTCCAAACTACCCGTCGAGGTTGTTTCTTGGAGGTGAGCTCTGTGAGGGGCGCTACAATAGTGCCATACCCCTTCACAAAGCGACGGTAGTAGCCTGTGAGGCCCAGGAAAGCTCGGACCTCAGTCTGTGTCTTGGGGGGTTCCCAGGCCATGATTGCCTCAATCTTCGCCTGCAGGGGCTGCACAGTCCCCCTACCCACCAAGTGTCCAAGGTACACAACCGACCCCTGCCCAATCTGGCATTTGCTGGCTTTGATGGTCAATCCAGCTTGTCTCAGGGCCTGGAGAACGGCCTGCAAATGCTGCAGATGGTCCTCCCAGCTACTACTGAAGACAGCAATGTCATCCAAGTAGGCAGCAGAGAAACTCTCCAATCCAGAGAGGACCTGGTTCACCAGCCGCTGAAATGTGGGAGGGGCGTTCTTGAGCCCAAAGGGAATCACACAGAACTGGTAGTGTCCCTCAGGCGTGGAGAAGGCTGACCTTTCCCTTGCTCCATCTGTCAAGGAGATCTGCCAGTACCCTGAAGTCAGGTCAAAGGTACTCAAATATTGGGCAGCTCCTAGCCGGTCAATCAATTCATCCGCCCTAGGGATCGGATGAGCATCAGTCTTGGTTACTGAATTCAGTCCTCGGTAATCCACACAGAACCTCAGTTCAGGTGTGGTGCCTGGTGGTGCGGCTTTTGGCACAAGCACCACTGGACTGGACCAAGGGCTGTTGGAAGGTTCAATTACTCCCAGCTCTAGCATCTTGGCAACTTCTCCATGGATGCTAGCCTTCACCTTGTCAGACAGCCGGTAGGTCTTGGACTTCACTGGTGGGCTGTCTCCTGTGTCCACATCATGGGTACACAGGTGGGTCCTTCCCGGGACAAGGGAGAACAACGAAGAGTACTGCTCCAGGATCTGGCGGCAGTCCTCCCGTTGCTCGGGAGTTAGAGTAGGAGAGAGAATCACTCCCTCCACTGACCCATTCTTCTCGTGGTGACGAAAAGAGATCTGGGAGAGGTTCGCTTTCCGCTTCCTCTTCCCCGTCAGTCACCATCATCAACATGACTTCGGGCCTCTCATGGTGGGGCTTGAGTCGGTTGGCATGCAGCACCCGTAGGGGCTGTCGAGGGGTCTTAAGGTCCACCAGGTATGTGGCCTTACCCTTCTTCTCCAACACCTCAAAGGGGCCTGTCCAGCGATCCTGGAGGGCGCTAAGCTCTCCAGGCTCCATCACCCACACTTTCTGGCCAGGATCCAATTCCACCTGGTGAGCATTGTGGTCGTACCACTCCTTCATGACTGCCTGGCTGGCCTCCAAGTTGTCAGAAGCTTGCTTCCACAACTTTGCCATTTGGCTCCTGAAGGCCAGCATGTAGCTCACCACATCCTGGGGGGGTTTCCTGGGAGACTTCTCCCAACCATCCTTCACCAGGCTGAGAGGACCGCGTACAGGGTGCCCATACAGAAGCTCAAAGGGGCTGAAGCCCACTCCCTTCTGGGGCACTTCCCTGTAGGAAAAGAGTAAACAGGGTAGGAGGACATCCCATTTCCTCCGCAGGCTCTCGGGCAGACTTCTGATCATGCCTTCAAGGTCTTATTAAACCTCTCCACCAGTCCATTCGACTGGGGGTGATAAGGAGTGGTGAACCGGTAGGTCACTCCACACTCCTTCCACATTGCCCGCATATAAGCTGACATGAAGTTGGTCCCCCTGTCGGACACAACTTCCTTGGGAAATCCCACTCGGGTAAAGATTCCCATTAGGGCTCTTGCCACTACAGGTGCAGTGACTGTCCTCAGAGGTATTGCCTCTGGGTACCGTGTGGCATGATCCACCAGAACCAGGATAAACCTGTGACCAGCTGTTGTTGGTGGATCCAAAGGCCCTACAATGTCGATGCCCACCCTCTCAAAGGGTGTGCTAACGACTGGAAGTGGTTCCAGGGGAGCCTTTAGCTTCACCCCTGTTTTCCCACTGGCCTGGCAGGTTACACAAGTCCTACAGTATGTGTTGGACGCCACTTTCATCTGAGGCCAGTAAAAGTGGAGGACAAGCCGTGCAAAGGTCTTGTCCTGGCCTAAGTGTCCTGCCAGGGGTATGGCATGAGCCAATTCCAAAAGAAAGGCTCGGTACTGTTGCGGGACTACCAAGGCCCTCGATGAACCAGGCGAGGGTACCTTGGGTTCACTGTAGAGGAGTCCATCCTCCCAGTAAATATGGTAATGTCCCGTAACATCACCTGCTGCTTGGGCTTCAGCCTGTCGCCTCAGTCCCTCAAGGGTGGGGCACTCCCTCTGCCCCTTACAGAATTCTTCTCTGGTAGGACCTCCCTCCACATGCCACTCCACAGGGATGGGTAAATCCTCCAGAGAGTCTACTTCCCCCTCCACGGACTCCTGGTCCACCACCGCAGGTGGCCGATCTGTCTCATGGGGAGTGGAAGCCGGAGCAGGCTTTCTCTGTCTCCGGGTCTGTCCCTTCTTAGCAGCGGGTTGGGCCATTGTTCCAGGCTCCAACCCAGGCGAACTCCCTCTCCGGGCAGTCGCAGACCGTGTGCTGACACAGGCCCAGTCAGGTGTACCCAGCATCGCAGAATGCGTCCGGTATTCCACCTCTCTCCAAGTGTTGTGTTCCATGTCATTCCCCAACAGACAATCGACTGGCACGGCAGGGCTTACGGCAACTCGAAGTGAACCTGCAACCCCCTCCAACTCAAAGGGAACCTCAGCCACTGGATAGTGGCCCATTCTGCCGTCAGCCATCGCGGCGGGGTGGAGTACATTAGGAACAACCTGCTCTGGAGACACCAGCTGACTTCTCACCATAGTCATGCTGGCTCCTGTATCTCTCAGAGCCTCCCCTCTCTGGCCATTGATGGTAACCCATTGCCCATACTTTGTAGTATTTGGGGGCACCTGGATCTTTGGCACCATCTCCCGCTCTCTCAGGGACACTAAGGTGACACCCGCCCACTCACCCCCCTTATCTAAGGGCAACTCCTCCCCGAGCGCTACACTAGCTACTCCCGGTGACTTTCCTCCGGTGGGAGGGGGTGGTCTCTTTGGGCATCTGACATCTCCCTTATAATGTCCAACGCCACCGCATTCAAAACAGTGGAGAACCCTGGGCTGCTGGCTTTGGCCAGGATTAGGGTTTCGGGGCGGGTTTGCCCTAGGGGTGAAACCTGCTCCCTTCCCTTGGAAGTTATTTTGGGGACCTTTAGAGAACTCCTTCTTTTTCTCCCCCCCTCCTTCTTCTGGGGGGCGCCCTGTCCGGCTTTTTGAGATTCCCCTCCAGTCCCCTTGGAGGACACCCGGGTACTTGCCCAGATGTCCGCCTCCTCTGCAAGCTTCCGGGGATTGGTCAGCTTGCTGTCCACCAGGTGTTGGCGCAGCTCAGGAAAACATTTCTCGAGGAGGTGTTCTCTCAAAAATAGATCATACAGCCCCTCATAATCTTTTACCTCACTGCCCTTGACCCAACCCTCTAAGGCCTTTCTGGCGTAGTCAAGGAAGTCCACCCAGTTCCTAGTGCTCAACTTGTGGCTCCCCCTGAACTTCTGTCGGTACTTTTCTGGGGTGAGCCCGAACTTCCTTAACAACGCCAGCTTCATGGTGGGGTAGTTTGTCTGTTCCTCTGGATCCAGGGCCAGCAAGGTGTCCCGACCAGCAGGAGGCATGTACTTGTACAAACTACCCCCCCAGTGCTTCTCCTGCACTCCATGAACCCTCAGAGAAACCTCATAAGCGGCCAGCCACTTAGCTACATCGTCCCCCTGACTGAAGCTCGCTATCAGGTCCTTTGGTATATAGGGTTTGGTCTCCCTGGCTGACTCCTTTGGTTCGCTGCCACCATTCCTACTAGGAGAGGACCCCCGTCGCAGACTTTGGAGCTCCAGTTCCTTCAGTCTAAACTCGTGGGCCATCCTCCTCTCCTCTTTCTCCTGCTCCAACTTGGCCAACTCCCACCTTAACTGTCTTTTCTCCCTCCTATCGGTGAGCTCGGCTTCCGTTAGGCTTCCCCCAGAGATGCTACTGCCCTTTCTGGAGTAGGACACTGGTCCGGTGAGTAAGTTTTCCCCCTCATGGCGGAATAACTCTTCTACCTCCCCCACCGTGTCCTGGTCGACCTCTTCATCCTCCTCCTTCTTTCCTTGGTGTGCCTCCACCCAGGCCCTAAGACTGGTCTGGAGCTCCCCCTTCCTGGCACCATGTTTGAAAAATACCCCCATTTGTTGGCAGAACATTTTCAATTGTGACACGGAATAGACTTCCAGGTTTTCCACAGCGAACTCCATTGTGAGTCAGGCAAACCTAGATACACACCAGAAATTTCAGAGTGGCAAGGGCAACCTAAAGCCAACTCCACCCACCACCAGGAATAAATTTGGAAAAAACAAAAAGACTAATTGGGAGGGCCGCAAGGAGAAAACTCCTGGTGTAGGTTTGGTGTATTATGTCAAATTACTAGTGAGTAGCTGCAACCAAGTCAGGATCCCACCGCTAGGCACCAATATGTTGGAATTGGGGTAGCCTGGCCTAGGGCAAGACTAGCATCTCAGAGGCTCAGTGTAAAGGTTGCAGACCACCCAAAAGTAACTCCACGCAATAGCACTCAAAAGAAAACACTACACCAAAAATGTGTGAAAATACGTTCCGCTTTATAAAAAAATAATATTCTCTTTGTTCTCACAATATAAATAGCTTAGATTATGTCAGGTCACTTTAGTATCAGCAATTGTGTTACTAAACTGCTAAGCAATTAATCAATTAACTTGTCAGTACTCTCACACTTATTACTCTAGGATTCACAGTTCAGTACCTTATAATCAATCAGGTGAAATATTAATCCGCTAGAACCTTGGGAGAGAAAAATACAGCTCAATCTAAGTACATGTAGATTTCCTTTTGGAGATGAAAGCACAAAACTTATTAATCAGGAAATTAATACAGACTTTGACAAGGTGCTAGCTTAAATCATCAACTGTACATTACTAGCGTTTCTAGCATTTAATTAGGCATAGTTTCTAAATATGACCTATACTCTACAACTAGTCTCAGCGATAGCAATAATACTTTTAACCTGCTATGCAAATTTTCAATCAATTCCTATAGTTCATTAACTTTAAACAAGCACTATAACAATAACTGGCAGGTAACCTTTAAGCTTTCTTAGGCCAGTTAAATATGCATTGTACTTGACTCTTTATTTGGCTTCTCACCAACCCTACTCCACCAGAGGGGGGGAAGGAAGCAATCTGTCACCAACTGTTGAGTACCAGGCTTTTGAAGTCAGTTATTGAGTTTTTAACAGTTAGGCCACTCGTTGCTTAGGCCCTCCTCCCTCTTCCTTCCTCCTCAGTTCTGCACCGAGTGGGGGAGGAAAACAGACGAGTAGGAGACCTTACTGGAGCTCCCTCGCCCTCCCTCACTCTTCCCGGCTTACTTGAATAGGCGGTCAGCCGGCAGTTCCTCCGCTCACCCCCTCAGCGCTCAATCACTTCACCTCAGGTGATCGGCCTCCACGCTCCCACGCAGCGGAGTGGAGGCCCTCTCAGCTTCAACTCGGGCCGCAGTCGCGGTGATTCCGCCACAGGAAGGATCTGTCCCACGTCGTGCAGAGCGGTCGTCAGGCGCTCCACGGAGACGCTTCACGGAGACACTTTCTGACGGCGCCTCTCCTCCAGGCAGACGCTCCCTCGCCGGACATGCGCGGAAGCGCTCGCTCTTCTCCCGCCTCTCCCGGCGGCCGCTCCCAGGAAGGACACTACTCGCCTGGGCCTGCTCGGTCCTAGGCCCCTCCTGTAGGGTCTGTGTTCGCGTCAACGGACATGCGCGAAGGCGCTTTTGCGGATTATCTCGCCCTTCCCTCTCCAAGGGACACAATACTCTTCCAGGCAATGTGCCAGCAGCGCGGAAGGCGCTCCGGGGGTCCCGTCCACAGAGAGAAGCCTCTCAAGCTCAGTGGATCCCGGGGCAGGCGCTGCCTACAGAAATCAGCTCCCTTCACCAGGCACTCCAGCGACCGGCCAGCTGCACGAGCAACCAGGACTCCCCAGGGAACCAGGGGACAAGTCTTCCTCAGCACCCAGGAAGGTAGGAGAACACTGTTAGTTCGTTTCCTTAACCTCAGCGCCCACTCTGCAAGGTCCTTTTAGCGCTCAAATTGAGATAGGGGTTGGGATCTAGGGAAGAAGGTTATCCTTCCTGAGTCTCCTTCTGCTGGGCAGAGGACTGCGCACCGCAGCACTGCAGTCTCCTTCTCCTTAATTCTTCCCCTCCCTGATTTAGAAAAGGGGCAAGCTAGGCGCCCAGGGTCTCCAGTAACTTCCCACAGCGGGGCCAAGACAAGTAACTAAAAGGGGAGTAGTGGGTTGGACCAAATAGGCAGCTTCCCAGTCCAGCAGGTCAACCCTAAGTCTAACCTTTTCCCACCCTTAGCTACCACCTGTCCTCCAGCTGACTTCCACAGGTAGACAAAATGGCTGCCCCGCTTTCCGCCTTATATAGGCTGCCCTTCAGTGGTCCAGAATGGACCAGAAGGTTCTGGAATGCCCTATGTTAGGCTATGGCCAAGTTCTGTTTGTGACAGTTGGGGCAGTTGGTGGCCACCATTTTAGGTGGTGCCAACTTTCCTGTCAGAACAGGCCTCTGGGCCTGAGGTAAAAGATTATGAGGGGGAGAAAGAACACCTATCCCCCTGGCCAACACCTACAAAAAGTCAGTAGACACAAAAATTAATAAGGGTATGACGGGCAAAAAGGGGACAAAATAAATAATAATTAGGAGGGACTTCGCCAAAAAGCCAGACAGGTCTAACACGCGTCCCCCCCCCAGCTGAAAGTGGGGAGAACTACCCAACCCCTTGGGAGTCCTCATCACTAAGGCGGAAATACCTGGAGAGACCGTCTGCATTGGCGTGGTCCACTCCAGGCCGATGTTCCACCCGGAAGTCCATTCCCTGTAGGGAGATGAACCACCTCAACAACTTGGGATTTTCCCCCTTCATTTGCATCAGCCAACGAAGGGGTCGGTGGTCAGTCTGAACCAGGAAGTGCGAGCCAAAGAGGTATGGCCGCAGCTTCTTCAGAGCCCACACCACCGCAAAAGCTTCCCTCTCAATGGCACTCCACTTCTGTTCCCGGGGAAGCAGTCTCCTGGATAAGAAGACTACGGGTTGATCCAGGCCCTCTTCATTCAGTTGCGATAACACTGCCCCAATGCCATGTTCTGATGCATCTGTTTGGACAATGAACTCCTTGGAGAAGTCTGGGGCCTTCAGGACCGGTGCCGCACACATTGCCTGTTTCAACTTTTCAAAGGCTTGCTGACAAGCCTTTGTCCAAACTACCCGTCGAGGTTGTTTCTTGGAGGTGAGCTCTGTGAGGGGCGCTACAATAGTGCCATACCCCTTCACAAAGCGACGGTAGTAGCCTGTGAGGCCCAGGAAAGCCAAAAAGCCAGACAGGTCTAACAGACACTATCTAGACAGATGTAAGACAATAGATCCCTATTGCGTTTGTGTATTTTATCAAAGTGTCTAGCCACAGGGTAGGACTCATCTGCATTATTTATGGCACACATATGCTCTAATATGCGTATCTTTACTGGGTGGGTCGTACTGCCAATATATCTGAGCCCACAGGGACATATTAAACAATAGACAGCAGACGGAGTAGAGCATGTCAAGAATTTCTTTATGCGTCTAGGTGTTACTAACCCTGGTACTTTGTAAGTGAGAGTGCGCTTACTAAATTTGCAGGCCTTGCATCGACCACAGGGGTAAAAAACATTAAATGGTTTTAAACCAGGTTGGACCGAATGTCCCTCATGATGACTCTTTACAAGATGGTCCCTCAAAGCTCTCGCTTTCCTGAAACTGACTAAAGGATTCGTAGGCAGATCCTTCCTAATGATTGTATCTGTGAGTAAGATGTTCCAATGTTTACGTAATATCTTTTTGAGATGCCCAGCATTTTCTGAAAATGTGGTAATAAGGCGAAATGTGGCACTGTTTTTATTCTCTTCCGCCCTGCTTTTTGTTACCAAAAGTTCATCTCTCTTGATATTGCTCACTCTCTTAAGGGCGTGCATTAATACCCCTTCTTTATTGCCTCTTATTCTGAACCGTTGAAGGCTCAGCTGCGCTGCCTTCTGGAATTCTATGTCACTTGAATTGTTTCGTCTTAAGCGTAGAAGCTCTCCATACGGGATGCTGTCTATCAATTTTTTGGGATACTACTGGTCGCGTAGAGTGTTAAATTCCCTGCCGTGGATTTACGGAAAAGTTGCGTCTGCAGCTTCCCCCCTACCACGTACACTGTGAGATCCAAATAGTTAACTGTGGTGTTGCTAACCTCTCCTGAAAACTTCAAATTAATGTCATTTCTGTTCAGTACTTCAATATATCTTATAGCTAAATCAACAGGGCCATCCATTATAATGAAAAGATAGTCTATGTAACGATGCCACCCTATGATTTTCTTGTTCCACTCTTGGTTCGTGTCAGCCCAGGCCACCTGCTCCTCCCACCAGCCCACGAAAAGATTCACGAAACTGGGGGCGGAGCAGGTACCCATGGCCACGCCCGACATCTGTTTATATAACTGTTTACCAAATAGAAACATATTGTTATTCAGGCAGAACATCATGAATTCAGATAACATTTTGTTGTGTTCATAGATCTAATGCTGATAGAGGCATACATCAGGCCCTTGTACTTCTTGACCTGTCGGCCGCGTTCGACACGGTTGACTATACCATCCTTATTAACCGTGTCGAACAAGCCGGCTTGAGAGGTTCTGCCCTAAATTGGATTACCTCCTTTATAACAGGGCGTTCGCAGTCAGTAAGACTGGGCAATTTTACAGCTTCCAAAATTTCAACCACATGTGGGGTCCCTCAAGGCTCCTCATTATCACCTTTATTATTTAATCTCTACCTTCGCCCATTACTTTATTCTTTGCAGAACTTCAAAGTTACCATCTATAACTATGCGGATGATCTCCAGCTTGTTTTTCCACTCAACACTGCTGACTCCGTGACAGAATTTCAGAACACGATGACACACATACAGAGATGGATGAATCTCAACCATCTAAAACTTAACCCAGGCAAGACAGAGTTGATCTTGCCTGGGAAAAGTGAACTGAGTTGGGGCCCGTGTTTTTGGCCATCTGACATGGGAGCCCCACCCACAAAATCCCTCTCTGTAAAAAGCCTGGAGGTCACGTTGAGCGCAGATCTATCACTGAAGGGACAAGTGGGAACAGTAGTCTCCGCTAGTTTTTTCCAACGTAAAAAAATAAAAAAAATAGCCCAGTTCCTCACACAATCTGCTCTTCTTCAGGTAGTCATTGCCCTTGCTCTTTCCCGATTGGATTTTTCCAACAGCCTTTATCTGGGACTCCCAGTTGGCCAGCTGAAAAGACTTCAGCTTGTTCAAAACCAAGCAGCCAGGCTGATTTGTAGACAACCCAAATGGCAGTCCATCAGACCCGGCTTGGAAAGATTACATTGGCTACCTGTAAAACAAAGAACTGAGTTCAAAACTGGATGCATTATTTTTAAAGCCTTGCAGGACACTGGTCCAAAATTTATTAGAAATCTTGTTTCTAGGTATAACCCACCTTTAAATCTTCGCTCTGCGCATAAAAGCCTTCTGACTGTCCCCTCCTTTAACCGCATGCGCGCTACGGGTTTTCCCGCTGTGCGCTGACATTTGAAAAATGCGCGGTTTGTGACAAAGCCAGCTCGTCATCCGCGTAGCGCAGGTAACGCCCATGACGAGCTGGCTTTGTCATCCGCAGCGAAGGGGTTAAGAAAAAACGGCTGGGGGGTAACTGCTTTGATCACCTTGCAGCTACCTTTTGGAATTCCCTTCCCCTGCCAATTAGACAGAGCCCTGATCTTCTTACTTTTAGACGCTCCTTGAAGACTTGGCTTTTTAAACAGGCTTACTGTTAAAATATCTGGCTTCTAAACAGGTTCACTGTCAGAGTAATTACTAGTGTTATGTTTCTCGCCGATAGCGCCATGAAGCCTACGGGCGTACGTGCGCTTTATAAGTAATTTTTAACATAACATAACATAACATAGTATCTCACAGGTCGTTTTTTCAGGAAGCTTTGCACTGCAATAAGACCGTCCTCATGTGCTATGCACGTGTATAAGCTCGTTATGTCTAGGACCATCATGCAATAGCCATCTTGCCATACAATATCATTAATGCAATTGAGGAAATGTTTTGTATCCTTAAGATAAGATCTCAATGTCATCACATGTGGGAAAAGAAAGGAGTCAATATATATCGAGAGATGCTCGGTCAAACCACCTTGTGAGGCCACAATCGGCCTCCCCGGTGGATTATGCTTGTCCTTATGTACCTTGGGGAGGTAATAGAAGGTAGAAATGATGGGACTTAAGCATCTGAGATACAGATATTCATCCGTACTGAGCATGTCAACATTGTACCATTTCAAAATCATATCATGATAATCAGTTATACTTTGATTGTAAATCCTCTCAGTGATTTTCAGGTACGTCTTAGTGTCACCTAATTGGCTTAAAGCCTCAGTTTCATATTGTGTTTGAGTAAGCAACACAATATTTCCCCCCTTGTCCGAAGGTTTGCATATCAAAGAGGAGTCATCACACAAGTTTTTTAATGCCAATTGTTGTATTTTAGTGAAATTGTTTTTCTTATTAGTGTATTTATTCACATTTCTTAGGCTCACTAAGAGTGCCCATAGATGGCATGAAACTGGAGGCAGGTTTAAAAGTACTCGCTCCTCCTCTTTGTTGTATTTCCATATCCATCAATGATTGGGTATGGCTAATATTCACCTCCATACCCTCATCAATTTCCAATCTCAAACCTTCCAACGTTCTCACTCCCTCCAAATCACTGCATCTCAAACCGCCCACTTCTGTGTCCCCCACCGCCGTAGGTTTTGCAGGGGGTGTTTTCATTTTGAAAAATGTGTGCAGTTTAAGTTTTCGGGTGAACTTGAAAAGGTCTATTCTTGTTTGGGCAAATTCCATATTTTTCCGCTGAAAAAACGAAAGGCCAAGTTTTAAAATGGATTCTTCCTCAGCAGTCAGTATTTTAGGTGTCAAATTTACGATGGCGAGATTATCCTCCTGGTTAATTTCTTCTTGTAAAAATTCTTGCTCCGGGTGACTGGTGGCGAGCCTACTACATTTCTGGCACCCACCCCCCCGCCTCGTCTTCCTCTTGCTGCTCTTCTTTCCGGGGGCTTTCCCCTGCCCCCCTCTAGTTGTTGTTTCCTCATAACTTTGAACTCCTCGTAAAAAGGTGAAGGGTCAGTTGTTCCATCTTCACTTGACACTAGGGGGCCCATTAGGATGTCGGGCGGATTTCCTCCGCCAGGGTAGCGGTGGCCACAGCCACCCTGGCGGAGGAAATCCGCCCGACATCCTTCCCTGCATTCCCCCCCGCCATATTACGATGGCGGAGGGGACCGCAGCGGTGGGAAACACCGCCCGCCTCGGTCGCCTTGCGGCCGGGGCTGAAAAGGAATAACATGGTGGCGGTGTCTATCAGACACCGCCAGCCATATTAGAATAGGCATTTTTCAATGCCTGTCCGTGGATTGCCGCCACGGAAAGGCATGCGGTGTTCACTCTGGGGGGCCCCTGTGGGCCCCCAGAGTGACGGCGAAAGTGGGGTGGCACACGGGGGGGTACCTGTGGTACCCCCCTGCATTTGCATAATCGCAGCGGCAGGCACCGCGCGGTGCCTGCCGCTTCGATTATGCAAATGCGTGCATTTGTTTTTCACATTGTGGCGGGCGGTGCAGTGAGCACCGCCCGCCACAATGTTAATTTGAGGAATGCGCCTGCCACTGTGGCGGGCGCATCCTAATGCCAATGTCGGGACCCCTGCCTTTTGTGCGGGCGGTCCCGATTCACGATGGGATGACGGGCGGGCAAAGTCCGCCCGTCATCCTAATGGAGCTCTTCATCTCCCGTTACCTCTGACTCTGAGGTTTCTGGTACCGGGATTATCGGGCCACTTGCTTTCTTTCTCAGCTCTTTTCTAGGATTGTCATATTTTTTCGTGAAAGTAAGTACCCAGCCCTTGTTATAATCGCGTTCATCTCGGTCAAATTTTTCCTCCTTCCGTTGCTTTATTTTTTCTTCATATTTTTTTTAACGTTTTTTCATTAGTTCCCGTTTTTCCTCCAATTTGGTCTGATCATCCTCTTTTGTTAATTCATCTTCAAGCTCCTTAATCGAAACCAATGCTTTGTCTCTGTCGCTCCAAGCAAAGCGCACCAGGATTTCAAGGCTCCCCTTACACGATTGGGCTGTAGGTTCCGCCCATGCATTCAACAGTAAAGGGTCAGGATTTTCATACGCCGGTATCGTGTAGATTCTCAGCCCTCTGGGGACGCGATTCACCTCAATATAGTTTTGCAAAGAGGTTGCCTCCCACCATTTTCTAATCTTGCGTTCATATATAAACGCTCCAGTGCTATGAGTTTCGAATTTAAATCCGTTGTGCTTCCACTAGTATGACTAGTTCCTGCTTTCTGACCATCGTTTTGTTTCTTTTTGTTTTTAAACATGCCTTGTTCCGCCTCACGCCGTTCTGTTTCACAAAACATAGTCTCTTTTCGTAAAGCTGCGTCCGCAGCTTTGTCGTGTAAGTGCTATATGCCCCCTCGCTCTGTGTTAATAGTGAAGATAAAGTGTCTTTCAAGTCCTTCAAGCTTTGTTCCGTGCCACAGGCACCTTACCGGATTATTTTCGTGTTGTGTGATTCTCCGCTTTTCCCATAGCCTCACAACCAATCCTGGTACACGTGCACTCTCGGCTCCACTTGTAATCCCTTTCCACGGTGCGGCTGAAATAAATAGAACAGCTCCTAAAACACCAGCCTGCCGCACTCAAGAGCGGGTGCTCACGTAACAGGGGTGTACCTGTCAATAATATACTGCTCCACACATCCACAGGACCCTTTCTCCTGATAAAGGACGCAGCACTCTCGGGGGTAGTTTTCAATCCGTTTTTAATAGAAAACTTTCAGCACATCAAGACGCATCTCGGCATCTGGAATTCTATGTCACTTGAATTGTTTCGTCTTATGTAATAATGCCTCCTTTGGAACGCAACAGTGGTGCTTCGCCCATCCTGGACTTTATTAACTGTATAGAATCCTGTTTACACAGGATATCGATTGCTTGCTATACAGGTTTGTCACTCCACGCCCATTTTGGGTTTTAATGTTTAAAGGGAATCCTGGATATATCAGGAGTCTTATACTTATATCTATTACGTAGATCTGTGATTGTACAGTGATGTAGTAGTGTGGAGGACGATTATTCATCGTTTTCCTCCTGAGGTTGCATGTTCCAATATGGCGGCACTTCTAGGCATGATATCTGTGTCCTATGCTAGTGTCCATGAAATGGGTATGGATAAAATGCTAATGGCCGCTGCGCCTTTTGTGCAACAATTGACGAAGGCCGATGCAGAAACGCGTCTTGATGTGCTGAAAGTTTTCTATTAAAAATGGATTGAAAACTACCCCCGAGAGTGCTGCGTCCTTTATCAGGAGAAAGGGTCCTGTGGATGTGTGGAGCAGTATATATATATATATATATATATATATATATATATATATATATATATATATATATATATATATATATATATATATATATATATATATATATATATATATAAATATATAAATATATATATATATATATACACTGAAAAAACCATAGGTTTCACACCAGTTATAGTTAGGAATTAGCATTTAAAAAACCTATTAAATTCACTGAAAAAACCATAGGTTTCACACCAGTTATAGTTACCTGAAAATTTTACTGACATAAAACCATTGAAATTCCCACTTTATAGTTAGTTGGACTCACTATAACTTGCGCGTGTAATGCACTGCTGATGACATCACATATTACATCACTCATGACATGGTCAGTGACATCACTCATGACATCACTGATGACACCATCCAGTGAATGTGTGCATTTCTGAAAAATAAACATGTTTTATATATGTATATGTAAAGGTCAATGGAAGAATAAATGTTTAAATAAGTGTCTTAATGGATGTTTTTTTTTTAAATGATTGGTTAACTGGCTTATTAAGTGTATCATAGTGAATACATATATTAGCGAGTATTGTTTAAATATTTAAATGTTTGTATCAGTGTTTCACTTTGTGTATAAGTGGGTGCATGGGTTGGTGAGTAGCTACATGTGTGTTTATATGGGTTATTAGATGTTTTTTAGTATCAGTATAAGTGTCTGTATGATTTGGTGGGGGTGTTACTTAGCACACAGATGCATCAATGACTGACTCACTGTTTGTATGTGTTTTGAAGACAGCAAATGTGCCGGACTGTATGGGTGAATGAGTGTGTATATGTATGTGTTAGTAAGTGAATGACTGTCTTACTAGTGTCTTTATCAGTAACTACATATGTTTTAATCTAGTATATGTGAGTATTGGTGTATATAAGTGAGTATATGTGAGAGTCAGAGATTGAAAGAGTTCTTGTTTAAATAAGTATGTGTTTCTATAAGTGATTGTTTAAGAGAGTAAGTATGTGTAAGTTTCCTTAGAAGTAAGGTGGTAGTGTGTGTATAGCTGTATATGCAAAAAAATGGATGTTCAATATTTTATTTGCATGTGTGAATATGTGTGTGAGCAACTTTTGGAAGACTGTCGGTGTGTTAAAGGATGTATAGGTGTCTCACTACATATGATGAGTGAGTATATGTATGACTGACTATATAGAACTGTTGGTGAATGAGTGGATGTGTATGTAAATGGTGGAATTACTGAACTGGTTGTTGTAACTGGTATAGGTATCTCCACTTTTTTGAAAATGTTAGTTTCTATTTTTGAATATGTGTTTCAAGGGTTACTTTACAGTGAAAGGAGGTCAGTCTCTCTGTCACAAGGATGGTGTCATCAATGATGTCATGAGTGATGTCACTGACCATGTCATGAGTGATGTAATATGTGATGTCATCAGCAGTGCATTACACGCGCAAGTTATAGTGAGTTCAACTAACTATAACGTGGGAATTTCAATGGTTTTATGTCAGTAAAATTTCCAGGTAACTATAACTGGTGTGAAACCTATGGTTTTTTCAGTGAATTTAATAGGTTTTTTAAATGCTAATTCCTAACTATTACTGGTGTGAAACCTATGGTTTTTTCAGTGTATTTCAAAGTTTTTTTAATGCTAATTCCTAACTAAAAGTCTCACTTTATAAGTAAGACTGTTAGCGCTCTAGTTGTTCTTTAGAACACTCTGGTACATACTATCATTGGACTACTGTTGCGCTACATCTGGCTGATATTTGGGCTACATTTGTATTTTTTTGTCTCTGGTACCCATCTTTGGGCTACATTGGGCTACATTGGGATACATTTGGGCTACATTTGAGCTCTAACATATATATAGCCCAATGTAGCCCAATATATATTTTTTAAAAGTTAATTTTCTTAAAAACAACTGGAGCATATATCTTGAGACATAGCAAACGCACATCGGGCTACCAGTCCTTACAATTTTTCAAATTATTATTTTTTGTTGTAATTTTTGTCTTGGAGCGCTCCCGGTGCGCGCCCCGTTGAGCGCCCCGGAAAGCGTAGTATTTTGAAGCGCCCCGGTGCGCAAACCGGGAAGCGTCCCGTTAGCGCCAATGACGCGATCGAAAACAACATAGTGACGCATCGCGTAAGCGTGACGTATCGCGTAGCTGCGCGATGTGTCTTATGACGCGCTGCGTAAACGCACCCGGAAGCGCTCCGCAGAGCGGCCCCGAGCGCGTAACGTATGCGCGCCGGAGCGCGTAACGTAAGCGCAGCAGGTCATGTGACTTGAAAATAACACTTTTCATTGGTTCTCATCATTTTTTTTCTCAAAATAATGAAAGCCCCCTCCTTTTTTCCTCATTCTTACTTTCTTCATTGAGAGAGCAAGAGCTATTTTTGTGCAAACAATGGCATCACTTGTTGCTGCAGCTGGTGTACCCCCACCACCACCCCCACCACCAAGAAAAGAAGGTCCACCACCACAGTTTCTTGGAGGACAAGAAGAAGAGGAGGAAGAAGAGGAGGAGGATCAACAACCAAGGCACTGCCTCCCTGAAGAACCAAGACAAAGGCACGTCAAAGTGCACTTCATTTGGCAATTCTTTTCTTTTCCAGATGACCAGAAAAAGGTGAACGCCCCCAAAGTCTCCTGTCTTATTTGTGACAAAGTTCTCTCCAGGGGCAATCCCTCAAAGAAATATTCTTTTGGTAATTTTACCATGATCCGCCACATGGAGAGGTGGCATCCCAATAATTTAGCCCAGCTGAAGTCCAGGAACTTCGCAACAACCCACCCCCTGTGGCCAGCACTTCCTCTTCTGTACCCTCACTTTCTGGTCCTGAAGAATGCCAAATGGTGCCAAATATTCAGGAAAAATTTGGCAAGCTCAAATTTGTTTGCATTTTATGTGGCAAAACATTATGCTATGGTGAACTTAGCGTCACCTTAATAAATAATGCTGTAGACAACCACCAATGCAGCAAGAAAAGAAAACAGTAATTCTTTTCTTTTTTTTTGCTCCTGTTGAGCCATTTCCAATTCCCTGTTTTTTGTTTGTTCCCTTAAAAAACCCCCAAAAAATATAAAATTGTTCAAAAACGCAAAAAAATAAAAAAATGTTCAGAAAAATAATAAAAAAATATAAAACAACAAAAAGAATTTTAAAAAAGTTCTTTTCAGAACTACCTCCCATTTATAAAATATTGGCAAAAATTTTAAACTCTGGCATTCTTTTTTCTCTTTTGTGCGCTTCCCGGTACACTCCCCGGTGCGCGTACCGGGCGCTCCCTCCGCGACAATTTTTTTTTGCCCCGCGAGGCCCTTTTATAGCCCCCACATTAAACCTAGGGGACAGGGGGGGTCTACCCTGCCCCCTTATGGTCATTTCCTCCTTTGTTTTGGCCATCTCTTATGTCTCGATCCTACCGAGACACAAGATGGCGGCCGCTCCGAACTGTTTCGAATGTTTACAGACACCCAAGAACCAATCAGCTTTCTGCGCGCAAGTCACGTGGCACGCCCAGAGCGCTCCCCGGAGCGCGTACCGGGGCGCTGTCATAGATATATATATTTTTTTGAACCTAAATTACTCAAAATCCACTGAAGCACATATCTTGAGACATAGCAAAGGCTCATCGGGCTACCAGTCCCTACAATTTTGCCAAGTTTGGTGGAAATCCATTCAGCCGTTCGGGCTAAAAGTGAGGTCGACCGCCCTAGGGAAATTAACATGGGGAAAACATGTTTTGGGACCCCCCTTTTATCTCAGCCCCCGCTTGACAAATCCCCCCCAAACTTTCAGGGAAAGACCGGGGCGCCGCGAGGCCATTTTGAGGAAATTTTCAGGCAGATTCGTCAACTGGCGGCAAAGTTATTCCAAATAGAATTTTGAGATTTAACATTGAAAAAAATCCTAACTGTAACTACCTACTGGCGACCGCCAGTAGGTAATATACATATATATATATATGTATATATATATGTATGTATATATATATATATATATATTTATATATATATATATATATATATATATATATATATATACACACACATATATTTATATATATATATGGCCATGCCCCAGGGGATGGGGTCCCTGGGCCGAAATTGGCCTCGGGAGGGGGTGACACATGGGCCCTTCCCTTTTTTTTCTTTTTTTTAATTAGTGGTCAGGCCCAGGGGGATTGGGTCCCAAGGGCCACATAAAAGGGAAAAGAAGGGGGGCCACACAGCCCCCCTTCTGAAAATCAACAAAAGAAAAAAAGCTGGCATTGCGCCGGTGGGCCCGCCCCCTCCCTGCAGCACTCTGCAAACGCCCCGCCTGGCGCGTTGTAAGATGGGGAATTAATTCCCCTTGAATACTGAGGGTCCCTGGGGGCGAACTAGCAACCAGGTACCTCCAATAAGCGCCACAGAGCTGCGTTGCAGAGAGGTGGTCCGAGGTCATGCCCTCTTTTTACACCACACTGCAACGCAGCTCTGTGGAGCTTACTGGAGGTACATGGTGGGCTACTTGGCCTCCAGGGACCCTCCAGACTCGAGGGGACTTAATCCCCCAATTTACAATGCACTAGGGGACGCGTTTGCACAGTGGTTCAGGGAGGGGCGGGCCTGATATTACAAGTGTACAAGCACACCCCTTTGTGCTTTGTAAATTGGGGGATTAAGTCCCCTTGAATCATGAGAGTGGTGGTGCGAGGCCACGCCCCCTTTTTACACCACTCTTCAACGCAGCTCTGTGACGCTTATTGGGGATACCTGGCGGGCTAGTTGGCCCCACGGGAACCCTCAGGGTTCAAGGGGACTTAATCCCCCAACTCACAATGTGCCAGGGGGCGCGTTTGCACAGTGGTGCAGTGAGGTTGCGGGCCTGATATTACAAGTGTGCAATTGGGGGATTAAGTCCCCTTGAATCCTGAGGGTCCCTGGGGGCCAACTAGCCCACCATGTACCTCCAGTAAGCACCACAGAGCTGCGTTGCATAGAGGTGTTCTGAGGCCACGCCCCTAGAAATTAGCATTTAAAAAAACATTGAAATACACTGAAAAAAACATAGGTTTCAGGTACGTTATAGTTAGAAATTAGCATTTTAAAAACCTTACGAATTCACTGAAAACACCATAGGTTTCAGGGACATTATAGTTTGTTGGACATTTCACTCATGCAAAACCATTGAAATTCCGCCATTATAGTGAGTTCAGGTAACTATAACTCGCGCCCCCGCAAAGCACTGCTGATGATGTCACATATTACATCATTCATGACATGGTCAGTGACATCACTGATGACATCTCAAATGACATCACTGATGACATCACTGATGACATCATCCATGTGAAAATCTG